>NW_024080770.1:3010589-3245147 GCF_003009895.1 Hyaena hyaena | reverse complement strand
CCAGGCTCTGAGCTGGCAGTCAGCACAGAGCCCGACGCGGGGCTCGAACCCACGAACCGTGAGATCATGACCTAAGTGAAAGTCAGACGCTTAACCGACTAAGCCACCCAGGCGCCCCTTTGCAGATGAGTTTTAGAAAGACCGAGTGTTTGCCAGAGGTCAGATCAACAAACATGGTGCCAGATGGGTTAAAGGGACGAACAAGCCTGGCCTGCTGACAACTGCCAACCTCTGCAAAAGGGAGAGAGCCAATATCCCGTTTCATACAGAATATAAATCGCTTATTAAAATAACACAATAATTACACATTTAGCCACACTGCCTACTGATTGCCTTGGTTGGTGTAATAAGTTGAGGTCTAGCTAATTTTCTTTGAAGGCCTGAAAGAAACTCAAAGAAACAGAGACCCATCAGTATGATTTCAGATATCTTCACCCTTAAACATGCTGCCATCACCATTTGATTCTGAGCTATCTTGAAGGCTTGCGTCTGACTCTGACTTGCGTCAGAGGCTTCTTAAGGGGCACTGACTTAAATGTACAATAAGCGAACATCTGAGAATTACATGAGTTCCCATTTACAAAGTGCCTAGGACAGTGCCAGGCATGTCACAGGTGCTGTCCGTGTCTATGGGTGGGTTGGGTTCTGCATCAAATCACATGAACAAGTGGTTATTTCTGGATTCATCTTCGGAATCATGGTCCCCCAGAGGGCAAGGACCATCTTTGTCTTTTAGCCTCGAACCTGGTCCCTGTTGGGTTCTCCTTATTAGACAGCCTGAGACAAGGTCCCAACCAGGAGAACTCCCAGGTCAACTCAGAAGCTTATGGCCCCTCATGAAGCATATAGAAAGCAGGTGCAGTAAGATGAATGAGTGATCCAGGCCAGGAGTTTCCTGGGAGGCTCTGGGAGACAGATCAAAGGAGGAAGAACCTGACCATGAATGCTGCTGTGGAGGCCTATTCACTTCTGCCTAACCACATAGGTTGGCTGCCACTGCCACTGACCAGGCCCTCCAAGCCAGTCGAGAGGCATAGAAAACAGTGCTGCTTCGGGCCTAGTCCTCAGACTGTTACCAGTGTGCAAAAAGATAAATTGGAAGTTAGCATTTAGAAACTTCTGTTGGGTTTGACATTGCCTTGACGGCCATGAGCACAACCCTAAGGCTTATCCAACAAGGTACAGACCAGTTTGGGACAGGTCAGACTCTCACATGAGTTGCCCTGAGAGTGCTGTATAGTGTGGGCTGTGGTCTAGCCATACATGGCAAGACCACAGTTTGGTTTTAATGGATTTAAGATACCAACAAAACCCAAAAACCTGGTCATTCATCACAGATGGGTGTACAGTGCAGGATGGAAGCCCAGGTATGGTTATCTTGCTAAAGCTTGTGCTGTGACTTTCTAAAGCTCCCATCTAGAATCCTCATCAGTGAGGCCAACTTGGCTACCTGCAGGATAACAAGCGGACCGAGTTCTGGCCAGTCCAGCAATGCTCACCTTAGCAGGTCAGCTGTCTGGTCTGTCCTGTCCAGAACAGGATTGCCCTTCTGGGTGGGCCATGATGAGGGGCACCTGGTTGGGGTTCATGGGCACCTCCTGTCCGTCTGCCCCATGCTGAATGAGAGCAAGCTCATACCCATTCTGATCTTGAGGTCATTTTGTTGCATTTCTGCATGATTTTGACCTCTTGAGATATGGCCAGGTTATTTTGCCATTAAATTAGCTTATCTGGGTGATGTGAAGAAACAGAAGATGCCCATGCTCTGAGTCTAGCTTTCTGAACCCAAAGCAAAGACCGCCACGAACTTGGGAAGTGTAAGTACCGCATCCGGAAGCCAGGCTGCTGAGATGCAGAGGCTGCGTGCGGTGCGTGTCTGGCTGATCTTGCTAGCGAGGAGTCTGCTGTAAATAGAGTGCTGTAATCTATTCGGTTCATGCTGTTCCAACCAGCTTTAATCATCAAAACTTGAATAATATTCAAACTGTGAAAGGAGCATACTTCTTGCTGAGGCCTAGGTGTGCCAAGTGGAAGAGCCAGAGTGTCTCAATCTACCAATCTATGGCAATACGTCTCAAAGAGACACCTGGATTGCTTCAGGAGCCATGGGGAAACTGCTTTTCTCCACAATCAGATGGCATTAAGTTTTAAAATGTCCTTTTCCTGCCCCTCCCCAAGATGAGAACAGCTATTTTCATGGGAACTGTGCTTCACGGAAGTCACTTTTTTCCTCTCTGTGAAGTCACTACCTCCCTGGTGACTGGAAGGGACATTTCCTTTCTGGCCCCAGGTATCGGACAGGGGTTGCTCTGAGACCCCCTCAGGGAGAAGGCTGGCCGTGCAGAGATCCACGGAGCTCTCTGGAACAGGGGGGAATGTGGGCTGTACGACACGGAAGGCACCCATAATTGGGACACGAAGGGAAGGTTACCGGTGGCCCTGGAGAGATCAGTAGGAAAGCAGCTCCAGCTTCTGCTTTGCTGAGATAGACAATGCACACCGACATCCTGTGGCAAGGGCTCCAGCCCTGGGTTTCTAGATGACAGACCCTGCCTGTCCCCATGCTGTCTCCCTCACATCCCCAAGTGAGAAGGACATTCCCGCCCTGCTCATGTTCTCACCTACAAATTTAAGCCTTCTCTCCTAGATTCTGCAGAAAGCACAGAAAGCTCTTTGTTGGTGTAGACTCCTGGTGGAGGCTTCAGGGCTGGGGCAGCACTCACTGGACTGTCAAGTCACAATTCGAAAGCCAGCTGTCACTGTCAGCTGTTTTTATTACGGGTATGCCTCCCAGGACGTCTGGTCTTCAGAAACCTTTGATATCTGAGATAGACACCTGAGCCAGTGATGGTCTCCTCGGTCCTAGGAAAAGCGGGGAGACAGGTTGCTTCTCCTAACTCTTTGCTCCTGTGTTCCATGTGACTGCACGGGTGGAACAGCTTTAGGGGATATGAGATTGACATCCAGGGACTGAGCTTCTGACAGTGGGGAAGGGCAAGACTGGGTCCTCAGACCTGTGCAGAGTTACCATTAAATCTTATTTACTTTCGACTCAGCAACAAACAGCGTGATTAAAAACTGGGCGAGTGGCTTGAAAAAGCATTTCTGCAAAGAAGATAGACCAGTGGCTAAATAAGCACATGAAAAGGTGTTCAACATCACTGATAATTAGGATAATGCAAATCAAAACCATGATGAGATACCACTTCATACCCATTAAGAGGACTATTATAAAGATTTTTTTAAAAACCAGAAAATAACAATTGCTGGTGAAGTTGTGGAAGAATCAGAAACCTTATGCACTGCTGGTGGGAATGCAAAATGTAAAACAGCTATGGAAACCATATGGCGGTTCCTCCAAAAATTAAACATACAATTCCCATATGATCCGGAAATTTTGGGGGGGTGTATACCAAAAGAAGCGAAAAACAAGGACTCAAATAGATATTTATACACCCATGTTCGTCACAGCATTATTCACAATAGCCAGAAGATGGAAGCAACCCAGGTGTCCATCAACAGGTGAATAGGTACATAAAATGTGGTTTATACATACATCGGAATATTATGCAGCCTTAACAGGAAAGGAGATTCTGACACACACTGTGACACAGATGGATTTGAAGACCTTTTGTTACGTGAAATAAGCCAGCCACAGAAGGGCAAATATTGTATGAATCCCCCATATATGCAATACCTAGAGAAGTTGGATTCATATGGACAGAAAGTAGGATGGCAGGTGGCTGCCGGGGTCTGGGAGCAGGGGAATGGGGAGTTGGTATTTAATGGGTACAGAGTTTTAGTTTGGAAAGATGAAAAGGTTCTGGAGCTGAATGGTAGTTGATGGTTGCACAACAACGTGAATATACTTAATGATGATGGACTGTACATTTAAATGGTTAAGGTGATAAATTTTATATATATTTAGCCACAATACAAAACAACAACAACAACAACAACCAGACTTCTTGAAAAGCATATTCCAAACCGGTTCTCCTAATAAATTCTTGAAACAATTCGCCCGGGGCAGTGGGGGGAGGCATTTACTTTAACAGTTCGGCAGCTCTTAGTGAGAGCATGTGCTGTGTCCCCAGCCGTATGGTTATGCATTGTTTTTACTTTTTTTTTTTTTTTGAGGTACAGTAGTTGAGGCAATGCAATAAAAGTCCACAGATCTTAAATGCGCAGTTCTGCAAGTCTCAATAATTGTGTATACCTGTGTGACTACTATCCAAAACAGGATCTAAAACATTCCCATCACCCCCGAAAGTTCCCTGTGCCCCTCTCCAAGCCATCCCCCCTCTGCTCTCCAACTGCCTTCTGATGTCACTCACCATAGATTAGCTTCGCCTGCTGTTGACTTTTATAGAAACAGAAACATACACTGTGTTCCCTTTCTGTGCCCAGCTGGTTTCACTCGGCATGCCACGTGTGCCACTTATCCAGGTTGACCCGTGTCTCTGTAAGTCATTCTTTATTGTTAAGTAGTACTCCATGGCGGTACTGCCGTGCACGTGTCCATTCTCCTGTGGATGGACATTGTGTGGCCCCGTGTTTGGAGATACCCACCCACAGGTGAGGATGTTAGTTAGCCAAGTGGGGGTGTCCTCACAGCTTGTGGTTACCATACATGTTCTCCACGCTTGGGCCGACTGGACTGGCAGCATACGCAGAGTTGAACAGTCTCCAGGTGATGGCATTTTGATAATAATGGAAGTAAGAGAACTGGTGGACCAGAGGTGTGTGTTGCCACGGAACAGATTTCTCTGCTGAAGGTGCATCACAAGAGGAGCCAAATATCAAGAGGCTGCTTGGTGACTGCAGTGAGGACAGGAGGTTGGTGGGTGGTCTTAAAAGTCAGTGTCCCTGAGCTGTGACAGTACCATCCCCAGCCCAGGCGGCCACCCACAGAAGGACTGGATGCCTGTGGGGCAGAGTGTGGGGGCAGAGCGCCCTCTTCTCAGGGCAGCACTGGCGTGTCCAGTTCCCAGCTTGGCCCCTTCCTCTGGTTTGGAGCCTCTGGCCCCGCTAACATGTTCTTTCGGTAGCCATGTTAACACCTTTAGTCAGGCTGAAGCGTGAGCTAGTCTCTCCTTACAGTGACTTTGCCCTCTCTGTTACCCATTCTCCAGTGAATCTATAGGCTGACTGTGAGATCAGTGTCTCTTTTTTATGTAGTTCTGGGCAGTGTCTCGTGTCATGAAGAAGTGAGGCCTTGTGATGAAGAGCCCTGGCCTACGCTGCTAGGTGGATCCGGGCTCAGCATCCCAGCAGGGCCTCCTAGAAATGGTGGGGTCTTACTTCATCTCTTGGAACATAGCTACTTCATGTAATGACGCTAATAATAGCTTTGCTGCCCTCTGTTATGCCTGTAATGTGCTTATAGGAAATTAGGGGTGGGAGGGAAATTCCTGCCTTCCAGGAACTCAGACAGAATTCATCTGTATGAAAGCTCAGTTCCGTTGTTTCCCTAATTTCCACATTCCTGGGCAGTGCCTCATCTCAAGACGTAGACAATATAAGTGGAGAGTGTGGGGGTACAATTTGAACTGTTGCTCTTTGGTGGAGAGCTGTGGCGACATGGGGAGTGGAGTGGGGAAGGGCATAGTTCCCGGGAAGCCCTGTGGAGCAAGGAGAATTTGGAGGGCTTACAAGGGCAAGCATGTCTGAGGCAGCCCCCCTCCCTCCACTCCGGAGCCTCAGTCTGTATATCCCCGGCTCCTAACCCAGGTCCAAAAGCTCACAAGCCCAATACAGCTAACAGATCTGCTCCCCTTGTGAAAAGTAAGCTTGGAAGACCCGGCTTGGCTTTGCATAGGAGGTCAAGGAGGCATTGCATGGAGTTCACCTCTGAGAGATGCTGGTGGCACGGCTGGGCGTCTATGAGCCCATGATGTTCATGAGGATGGTGGAATGGAGTGTGGAACCCAACCCAGCAAGTCATGCCTGCCTGTGGGTTGGCACAGGGGACCTGGGATGAAAGGAAGGATCTGCTCTTTGAGAGAGAGGAGTCCCTGAAGTGGCTGCAGGAGTAAGAAATGCACATTGTTGACAGAGTGACCATCAGCAAGTTCCAAGGAGCTCTGCTCATGCCCGGCAGAAGCCAGCCTCAGGTCCCTCCTCCTCTTCGTTCTCTAGAAGGCTTGGCCATCTCTCTGCCCAGTTCAGAGCCTGACTACCCTGTATGGCTTCCTTGGGAGAGGCCACCTGCCCACAGGGATTGCCTGACCCCGGTTCTCCATGCGACCGCCTCATAGGAGCCCCAGCTGACCATGTGCCCCTGGGGAACTGAGCACTTCACCTCTGTTGATTTACCCCCAAGGGCCTAGACCAATGCTGAGCCCATTGTACAGTTTGAGCAAGCAAGCCCCAGAGAAGGGAAATGCCATGAAAGCATTGCCAGTGAGAGGCAAAGCAGGAACTGGAGCCACAAAACCTAGAATGTGGAAAAAGCATCGTGAACACTGCAGGGAGGGGCGAGAACAACAGCTCTAAGCGAGGGGTCCTTGCCTGTGAAATCCAGTGCTATTTCAAGCTTTCCTGGGTGCAGAAGTGCAAACCCCATGGAGTATTCTCTCCGTGTTGGTTATCGTCATGTGGAAGTAGGGATTATTCCCTAAAATGGGTGGCTCAATAAGGGATCCTTCACCAGGATATGAAATAGCCATGCATCCAAATCTGAGCCACAAAGGATGATCTTTGCTCCATGTTTTTTCCCATATACCGGAAACACATTTTTCCAGGACACTAAATTGTGTGTTCATCTTCCATCCCTGGGCTTTGGAGTCTTTAGTGAAAGCCCAGCCTGTATCTGGCTCCCAAGTATTGTCTCTTCCCCGTCTCTCCCCCAGGCTGGGTTTATGTGCCCTCTGCTAGCTATGAACCTCACAGCCTGGTTTGTCTTAGGGAAAACCGATCCTTGGAGTATGTGTTTGGGCACTGGGGTGGTATTGGCAGGATCGTGGCATGAAAACTGGTCTTTGCCTTTCTTCTGATCAGGAAACCAAAAAGAAAAAGACAACACACTTTTTGGGGGATTGAGAACAAAGTTTCTAAAGTGATTTTACCATGAGCTTGGGTATTGAGGGAATTGTTAACTAAGAAGGAAATTTTGTTAATTAAAGGAAATCAAGCACATATTATATATGCACCATGATGTCAAGTATTTAAAAACAAAAAGAATGTAGATAAAAAGGCTGAAAATATACCATAATGTTAATAGTGATCATTTTTCTACCTTAAAATTCTCCAGAGTTTTAAAATGATAAGCATATTTTTCATAACGGGAAAAATAAAAATTCATTGAATAAGGGAAAGAAATTGAACTATACTAATAAGGTTAATTTTCACCACCTACCACCCCTATAGTGAACAATATGTGTCTGTATGCATGCCCACACTAACACTGATGAAAACATGAAAAAGACAAGCCATAATGTGGAAGAAATTTCTCAACAACTAGCTTTATAGGGAGGAAGGAACTGAATTATTTCATATAATTCCATATAACATCTCCCTCATAGCGAATCTCAGACTCACCTTAAATGAACAATACTGTCAGGGTTATGTTCCATCCAGAGACACCTACAGGATCCAAGACTGGGGGAGGGTGGCAGCTTTCTAACGGTACCTGAAACAGGCTTCAAACCTTAAAGCCTGCCTTGTTGAATGTGATGCCAGCCCTCTCCACTAACTGTGCCCTCAAGCGGTCGCTTATACCTGTAAATTACATCCAGCAAAAAGGTTGCAAGTACCAGATCTTGGACCACAGGGTTTACAGTTTAATGATGATGATGAAGAAGAAGAAGATGACGACGATGACAACGACGACAGTATATGTTCAAAAAGCAGTGAGAAAGGGAAGAAGAAACCCAAAGTGTGTGTGTGTGTGTGTGTGTGTGTGTGTGCGTGCATGTATGTGTGTGTGTGTGTTTAGAAAGCAAGATAAGGAAGCATTTTCTGAATATTTACCTTCCCCACACCCCTCCAGAAAGTGTGTGTGTGTGTGTGTATGTATGTGTGTGCATGTGTGTGTGTTTCCAGAAGGGTGGGGTGACCATGAGCATAGCCCTCCCAAGAATTCCAGAGACTTTGCTCTCCTTTCTCAGGAGCTCTCCTCCAAGTCTTACACAGCCTGCTTCTATGCAGCAGTAGCTCCGTGATCGTCTCCTTGGCAGTCTTCCAGAGGCTGTAAGTGTACAGAGAATTGTGTTTTAATAGAAGGCTTTACCTCTGATACAGATTTAAAATGAGAAAGAAACTTTCTGTTCCTCAGCCAGAGCGAAATGCATTTTGCTTCTTGTGAAATGCTGGTGATTACAAGCTCATCTTACATAATTTTATTATTTTCAATTGCTGCCTGTCAATCTCAGGTGATGGTTTCCTGGGAGCAGAAAGGAGGCAGATTCTGGGTGATGATAAAAAAAAAAGTCACCCAGTCATTAGCACATCGTACAGAAGTTTAGAAAGGAGAATAATTTTCTTTGTGATGATGCTGTTTAAGATATTCAGAACTTGCATACCTAAGTCAGACATGCAGAAGTGAATTGAGTACTCTTTAATGGCCTTTTAGAAAATGTATTTTCACTTTAACAAAGGGTTGGTGTTTGAGATTTTTAAAAAAAATCTTTATATCTAATGAAGGAATTCTCTTGAATAGCCACATTTTCAGAAATCTTTGACACTGTCGAGATGGTCCACAGTCACGCCCACAAGAGGGCATTTTCTCATCAACTACTGGAAAAACCGATTTGTTTCCCAAAGAGAAGCTGAGAGTCCTAGAGGGAGGAGAGTGTTAATTAGAAGCATGGGATGGAGAGAAGCTTGCAATTGAGTTGTATGTAGGTTTCCACTTACTCTGTCCTGCCAGCATGTAAGCCAGTGCTACTGGCCAGGAATTCTGCTCACTGTGTTTCCTCACCATGTTGTTAATGTCTCATTCCCAGAATGACTGGGAACCCAAGGAAACCTTTACAAGAGTTTCCTCCAGATATGAGATACCAAGTGCTAGCATGTAGCTAGGATTAATTCCTAGAACTGGTATTACCCATCGGTGGTTTAAGTCCCAAACTTCATTTTCTATTACTTTAAGACTCTGGCCAAAGTCCCCCAGTATAGTGAACCCTACACCTTCTCTACTTCCAAGTTCCTTCCTTTATTTATTGAGCAAACATTTATTGGGCACCTATTGTGTATCAGCATTGAGCCTAGCTAAGACTCTATTTTCATATAACATACATTCTTGATAGGAGAGTTAGCATAAAAACAGAAACAAATAAATACTGAAGTATTATCTAGATAATTATAAGTGGTATGAGGGAAAATAACTGGGAAAAGGAAAGAGAGAGCTATTCTAGACTGGGTATTCCTAACTTCTCTGAAGAGTAAATTACTCTTCTATAATATTCTATTTTTGTTATATCGAACAATATTCTAGTTGCGTTATATCAGCACCAGTACTATTTGGATGGCAAAAAAAACTCCCATCTTTAAACTCCCTTCTTTTTTTTCAAAAAAAAGTTAGTTTCTTTTTTAAAATTTTTTTATAGTTATTGTCAAGTTGGTTTACATATAACACCCAGTGCTCATCCCAACAAGTGCCCTCCAAAAAAGTTAGTTTCAGTGTTTACTATTTTATAGGCCATGAAGCAATGAAATTGGAGAGAACAGCATGGAGTTACCAGTGATTAGTTTGTTAAATAACCCATTAAAATAACCGTCTACTCTTTACCCCATTGTTGCAATAAACAGTGAATGTTTTAACACCAAAGAGTAGGAAGGACATAATCCCAGAACACAGGAGAGTTCAATAAACTCTTGAGTTTTTTCACTTTCCATGGACTGTGGGAACTTCATCATGGACTGGTTCCTGCTCGTAATAATTGTCCACCCTTTCCTCAACCATGAGGACCAAACCACAGAAGGTATAGTAATGGCACCAATTCCACAAGCCTGCTCAGTTCACAGCCACACACATAAGACCTGAGTAATGTCTTGCCTGCTTCCCAAACTTGTGGTTCTAGAATACTTGATGGGGGAGTCTAGCCCAAGAGCTGTGATGTCCTTGGAGACCTATGTGACTGTTTTTTGAAGCCAGGAGTCAAAGCTCTACTTTGAACACTTGTTTTGGAAGGTCGGAGCTATATGAGCTGGATAATCAAGGGGGGCTTCATTGAGGAGGTGAGTCCTCAACTTGACCTGAAAGGGTAGATAAGTGTAAGAAAGAAGGTAATGGGATTATAGTGGGTGGTTCATTTTTTTTAGCGAATGTGGAACATTTTTTGGTAATAAAAGCCACACCCATTCTGTAGTATTTTCGAGTATAACGAAGTAAGTAAGAATCTCTAAAAACCTATTGCCTAGAGATGGCTGTTGTTAGTATTTTATCATATTTTCTTCTAGTCTTTTTGTTTTGCATTAAAATTTTTTTAAAATGTTTATTTTTGGGAGAGAGAGAGAGAGTGCAAGTGGATGAGGAGGAGAGAAAGAGGGAGCAAGAGAATCTGAAGCAGGCTCCAGGCTTTGAGCTGTCAGCACAGAGCCCAACGTGGGGCTCAAACCCACAAACTGTGAGATCATGACCTGAGCTAAAGTCCTATGCTCAACTGACTGAGCCACCCAGGCGCCCCTTTTTTTGCATTTGCAGAGTAGCTCGGGCCATGCTGCAGATGAAATTTTGCATCTTGCTTGTTTTTTTACATTAGAACATTTTCCCATGTCCTTAAAAATGATTCTTCAATATCATTTCTTAATGCTACATGGTATTCAGTCATGCCTGCAATCTTGTTTATTCAGCCATTTCTATCGGGTGTATTTTTTTTCTACTATAACACTCTGGTGGGTATTCTTGTGTATCATTGTGGTTCATAATTTTGATGTCAGATCTGACAAGGCCCAGCTCTGAGGGTAACATGAGGCCCATCACATTATCCACGCGGGACCTCTGTCACATGGAGATAATACTACCAGCCTCATGGGGTGGTTATGAGAGATATATGAGAGAATGTTTTGGATAGAGTTCTAGAAATAGAATTACCAAGTTTTGAGCTCTTAAAAATTATATAACTTGCCAATTATAAGAGTAATGTTCTTTATGGAAATTTTTAACAAAAAGAAAAACCATGGCTAATCTCATCACTAAGACATAGAAACAATTAAATCAGAATTATTGGTTACTTTTAGAAGAATATATATTTGTATATATTTCTCTCCTACATTTTCCCTCTTAATCTTGTACTGATTTTTTCTTGTTATTATATATTCAGAAACATGATCTGAAAAGGCTATATTTCATTCCAATCCATTATAGTAATGTGCCATCTTTTATTTAACTAACTTCTTATTGTCGGATATTCAGATAATTCAGTTCCACTTGCTATCGTAAATAACATTGCAATCATATATTGTTGAACATAAATATCTGTAGACATTTGGGATTATTTCTTTAGGATTAACTCCTGGAACTGGTATTACCAAATCAGAAGTCAGGGTACACACTGAAGACGTCGATCTGCATTGCCACATCGTCGCCATACTCTTTATGGGAAAGTTTTGCTTTCCCATAATAGCACATGAGCACCCATTTTACCCTACTCTTACCTATTATAATTTTTAAAAATATCTTAGTCTGTTGGATAGGTGAGTCACGGTATCCCATGGTCTCAATCTGTGCTCCCTTAATTACCAGAGGGCCAGAGCATTTGTTTCTATGTTTATTGACATTCCTGTCCTTTGCCTGTTTTTCTATTTATATTCATCTTTTTCTTATTGATTTGTAAGAGCTCTTTATGCATAAGAGGATATTAACCTTTTGGTGTAATGTTAGGAATAGGTTTCCCAGTGTCATCATTTGTTTTTTAAATTCATGTATGGTTTCTTGGTTGTATCAAAGCTTTTAATTTCCTTGTCCTCCTATTTATAAGCCTTTTTCACTTCAATGTTTATTCTCATCTTTATGCTTCAAAATTTTTTCCCTATCCTGGTTTTCCCTGTCTCTTCATTTACATTTTCTTCTGTTTGTTTCATGATTTCATTTTACCAACTCAACTTTTTATCCAGTTCTAAGCCATCTAGTTTTAAGACAGAAGATAGGAGTTTAACTTTTTTCTTAGTAGTTTCATAATTCTTGCAGTTCTGTTTATTGGATGATCTTTCTGACCCCCCACCCCCCTGATCCCCTGATTTGAAATGTTTCTTCTCTTATACACTGAATTCTTGCATAGGCTAAGATCTGTTTCCAGGCTACTTCTTCTCTTC
Source organism: Hyaena hyaena (assembly GCF_003009895.1). Classification (NCBI taxonomy): domain Eukaryota; kingdom Metazoa; phylum Chordata; class Mammalia; order Carnivora; family Hyaenidae; genus Hyaena; species Hyaena hyaena. Next base: position 3,232,892 of record NW_024080770.1, on the reverse strand, counting down.
CGTATTTTTTCTGACTGAATGCTACACCACATCGTTTTAACTATAGAAACTTTTATTATTTTTAACAACTGGTAATACAGATCATCTTCATTAGTGTTATTTTCCAAAATATTTTTAGCTTCTGTCTCTGACACATTTAATAGCTCAGGTGAACTTTAGGATCATTTCTTTCTCCCAAGCTAAAAAAAACAAAAACAAAAAAAACCCTCCTCTTGACTTTTTTTTTTACATGCTATCCATATGAATTACATGCTGTCCATAAATTGATTTATAAAGAATTGACATCCTGACTACAATATTGAGTCTTTTCACTCAGGAACATGCCATTTCATTTACTCTGTGTGTGTTTATTTAAATTTACTTCCATATCTCTCTGTAAATACTGCTTCATATGAGTTCTGCACTGTTCTAGAAACTTCATTCCTAGATGCTACATATAGTTAGACTTAAGATCTTTCTGTCTGGTTGTATTTTCTAATGAGTTACTACTGACAAATAAGAAAGCTGTGAGTTCTTATATATGGATTTTGTGTCTTGCCAGCTTATAGGGTTTTCTTGCAAATAGAACTTTTCAAGGCTTTCAAAACATGCTAATCATTTTACCAAACGTACAACCAGTAGTGTCTGGGAGAGCTTATATTATCATTTTTAAGAATCTTTATTCATTTGGAGGAAAATGGCATCTCATTGTGTTTCACATGCCATTTCAGTGAAATTTCTTCCTGGCTTTAAGTCCAAATCCTGGTAATAGCATTTATTTGCGGCACACAGTCAGTACCTGGCATTTCCTGCAGTGCTGGGCAGCTGTGGGGTGTCTGGTGTGCCAGAGGGCACCCTCCTCAGGTGGGAGCTTGAGGTCCAAAGCCCCGCCTTGTAGGCAGGGTAGCCAAGGAGCCATAAAGAAAAATTTAGGAGCCAGCTCTGGACTGACGTTCCTCAGGCCCATAGGGTAGAGTTCGCCCTTGCTGACGTTAGGTTTAAGTGCACCCAGGTGTACGCTCACAGCTAGACAAACCTAAGAGTGAAGAAACAGTCAGACCCCGCTTGCCACATTGTTGAGCCAGGATGCACACTCAACACTTCCATCCACCCCCCAAGACAACCCCTCAAAGTGAGCAAAGAAGGAAGAGGGGCTGACCAGAAACCTAAGTGTAGTGTCTGGGTACTTTGTTCTCAGCAGCTGTGCCGGGCTCACGTTCCATTGCCATCTTCCCAAATTAAGGCCTTCTCTCAGTTCTGGGGAAGGAAGGATTTCTCCCACCCTGATTCTTCCTAGCAGATGGCTGTGGTGGGGGCGGAATCTCCCCACGTCCCCACACAGACGGCTTGTGAACGTACCGATGCTGTGCGTTTCCTCTGTTGGACGAACGACTCATCTTTTACTCTTTGATTTGTATGCCAGTTTGGGAAGGTTGTTTTTCACCCACTTGAAAATCTTCCTCAGAAGGAATATGTTGCCATCAGCAAGCCCTCTATGTTGTAACTTGTCTCCTATGAAACCAGACTGTAAGGCAATGCGTCTTCCCTCGGTAAAACCCAAACCCATTATTCGTGGTTCAACAAATCTCGGAGGGCCTTCTGTGTTTCAGGCATCTCGCTTGGTGTTGGAGCTTGACAGTGAGCAGAAACATGGCTGGCCCTTTCCCTCAAAGAACTTATAGTCTAGTGGGGGAGACACGATTATCGGAGAGTTCAAACAAAGGCTGTACTGTGCTGTTATAGGGAGGCTTACCTCATCTTGGCTTCAGGGATTTCAAGGAACAGTTGACATGAGGGAGGCTGAGCTGGGGCAGCGAAGGGGATGATGTATGGTGGGCGGATGGCACAGGTGTACCATAGCCCCATATTGGAGAGAGTACGGCACATTCAAGGAATGGAGGTTGAGGTTGAGAGACCAAGGAGGAACATGGTCCCAGAGGAGCCCAGAAAATTGGGCAGGGAAAGCCCTGTCAGCCGCATATAAAATCTTTATCTTTATTGCAAGAGCACTGAGTGGCTTGGACAGTTTTAAAGCAAGGGAGGGGCATTCTGAAATGATGGCACAGGCCGCCATGTGGGGACCTACTGACGAGTACCAAGGAAGAATACGGGGTGCAGTTGCAGGGCCATTGCCAGAGCCCAGGGGAGGGTTGGTGGCGGCAGCTGAGAAGGCCATGATGTTGCAGATGGTGGGAAGCAAATGAGTTTGAGACACTTAAAACCTGGAGTCATTGGGACTTAGTGGTGGGCTCGATATGGGAAAATAAAGGAGAGGGGTGGCCTGAGATTTCTGACTGGACACGTGGATGGATGGTGATGGTGATGGTATTGATGATGCTGGGAGCACTGGGAGAGGTCGGGGTGCTGGAGGAGATGGAGTTTTGTTCAGAACTAGGTGTAGGGGTTCCTGGGATAGGCAGTGGTGGTGCGTGGGCAGTTGAATGTCTGGACCTGGCTCTTGCTCAGAGGAGACACACATTTGGAGAGATTGCACATTTGGATTGAGGAAGAAGGATCATAGAGGTAAGGGACGAGCTTTTGGGCTGGCCAGCTGGACCCCGTCTTCCTGGGACCTCCTGCTGAGTCTTGCTCCTGCTGCTCTGGCTTCCGGAGGCAGTGCTGGCCCAGGTGTGGAGATTTCTTGTGTAGCCTCTATCATGTGCTGGGTGAGTCAACATGGGAGGCAGTAAAAGGGGCACAAACATGGAAAAACCACGCATGTCAACAATCCAGACTATAAACTCTTGCTTGCCTTTGGAGCTCATAAGTCCTGCCCATCAGGATGAGTCTCAAGGTAACTCAGTGGAGCCTGGTCTCTCCTGCCCCTCCCTCCTCTTGTCCTGAGCTTTTGCTTCCTCCCCACAGACCCTCATTTCCTGAATGATGACCCGTAAGTTACATTGCCCAATTGTTTCGTTACATGAGGCAAGAATGTGAGGTGTGCATCAATTCAATATCATTTATATAATCATATATTCAGTGACTTTTTTTAATGTTTATTTTTGAGATAGAGAGAGACAGAGCATGAGCAGGGGAGGGGCAGAGAGAGACAGAGATACAGAATCTGAAACAAGCTCTGAGCTGTCAGCATAGAACCTGATGTGGGGCTCAAACACACGAACTGTGAGATCATGACCTGAGCTAAAGTTGGACGCCCAACCAACTGAGCCACCCAGGTATCCCGAATATTTTTTGAACACCTACTATGTGTCAGGCACAGTAACATGGATAAAAATAGTGAAAAAAACCATGGTCAGTTGTATGCCTCCCAAGAAACTTTTAGTCTAGAAGAGGAGATAAAAAACATAAGAGATGGGATTATCGTGTTGATGCGACCCTGCTAAAATAGGACACCCCCATGGGATTCATGAGGCCAGGTGAGGGAGGAGCCTATTCCATGATGTTAGGGGAGGACTAGGGTGAATGGAATGTGTGACGTGTAGCAAGGGCAGGGCTGGGCCAGGGAGGGCTTTTGGGGCAGAAGAAACAGATGGGTACAAAAAAGCATCTAGGGAATGTGAAGTGGTTCCCAGGACCAGAGTACACTGTATGTGCATCAGAAAGGTATGCCTGTGTGTGATTGGGGTAGACAGACCCAGGTAATGGGGGTAGATGTCTGTGTTCTATCCCGAGAACAGAGTTGTGTTGTGTGTCGGCCAGACTTGCTTATCTTGCATGTGATAGAAAAGTTCCCTCAGCCTCATCCGCTCCCGCTGTCAGGAGATGACATTAGACAAAAATACCCTGTCTCTTCTTATACTGGCAACTAGAAGCCTGGACTGGAAGCCCAACAGGTACTGCAACTTCAGCCCTCTGCTCCTTCCCAGATGTGAACACAGCAGCCCCCAACATCAGCAGCTGGTGTGAGTGAGTGTTTCTGGGGGGCTCCTTGGGCTCCTTTGGTAGAACTAAGGAAGTCAAGTTTCCCCCTCAGTCACTTAGGCCCAGTGCATGGGTCTAATCTAATAAGTAATAACCTTCTGGAAGAGCCAAAATTTAAGTCATGGATGTTTTCTGACTCATGTTCTCATTGGAATGAATGACCTTTAGTTGTCTTTAGGTCTTACTTCCAGGCTTCTTAGGAAATGTCACAGGGTTCTCACCTACAGCAGCTGGGGCTCACTTCCCCCAGCACCCATGAATAGCTCCACGGACTGGGGTACTTCGGGGTCATGGAGTAACCAGCTCACAGAGGGATCTGCTTAGAGTTTGTTAAGAGTTGAGGAATTTCGGAGACGGAATAGAAACAAATCCATGCCACTGTTCTGAGTTTGGGTCCCAAGTGGTGTTTATGATTCCTGAACTGGGCCCTGAACAGCATTTTATTGAATTCCCAGCCCTGCTGCCCTGGGGGGCAGAGGAAGGGGAGGAGAGGCTTGTTGGCGATAAGGCAGTGGGGTCAGCGCCACCAGCCTGTGGACTGTAGCACTGACCAGATCCGAACTTCCCTCCAAAGCTGGAAAGGAGCCACAGGTCTGCCCGTCCACTGCCTTGAGGGAAAGGAGCCTGCAACTCCCAGAGCTGGGTGAGAGTCAGAAGCCGGTGGAGACTGTTGTAAACCAGAAGCATCTGGGATGGCCTTCTGAGCACCTGAGCCTAGAGGAAAGGGTGTCATGGGTTCTTTTGGGAGATAATCATCCTGCATTTGGTGAAGGGAGAAGGTGGTGGGTACCAGGCCTGGGCCACTGCATGAGCTCATGCCCAGGTCTCTTCTGCTCAAGGGTCAAAGGCGGTGCTGCAGAACTCTTCTTCCGGGTCTGATGAGGCCGACAAGATCCACCTGATGCCCCAAGGACGCTCCCGGCAGGAGTGCCCTTTTGCAAATGGGGAAATGGCCGGTTGTGGGCCTGTCACGGGAGACGGCTGGTTCGGGCTGGTTCAGGTATACTTCTCCTTCTGCATCTGACTACTTGACTGCTTCTAAGTCACCTTTAATGTTGCAAACCACTGCTTGTCACCTTGCCAAATTCCTGTACTCTTACTTAAGCATGATTCACGCACTGGATGTTTTTGACATTTGAAGATTACTTGGTTCTTTGGGCAATTTTCTTGTTTGCCTTCAAGAAAATGCCTGCAGTTCTCCATTTCATTTGGGGAAAGGTGAGGCCTGGGATGCATATGATGAACTGGCTGAACTACAGGGTTGTTGAGCCTGGTGAACTTGTTGGGTGGGGCAAAGCTGGAAGGCTTTCACTACTAAACAGATCAAGGCAACTCCTTGGCCTTATGTTAGGGATCCTTTGTAAGCAAAGATCATTCATCTGCAGTGGCCCTGAGTAGATCAAATGAAGCCGTCTCTATGCAGAAGCCAGCCATAGGACCAGCATGAGAACTTGGCATTCAAGGTCCTCAGTTTTTCCCTACCCCCCTTCCTCCCTTCCTCATAGGTTGAGATGAGGATTGAATGCCTGGCTATGGGGCAGGCCAGCCTTAGCCAAAGAGATGCTGAGGCTGGAGGCAAGTCTCTGGTAAACAGCCAGGTAATTTCACTTCAGAAGAGACGGCTGCTCTCACAGACGTCGGCTCATGCATGAGCCCCTAGGCCCTCCCAGCCGTGGTGTTCCTCAGATGGGGTCCACTCCATTAAAGCACCAGAAAACAGGACCCTTGAAGATGGGAGAAAGGATTAGGGATAATTTCATTTCAGAAGAAAGAGGCTGAGGAGGGACTTAATTGTCTTTGAAGGATGCTCCTGAGGAGCAAGAGATGAGTCGTTCTCCATCTCACCGAGAGAGAGAGGAGACAAAGTGGATCTCAAAGGAGCGAGCCAAGTTTCCAGCTAGCCCCCTGCCTGCAGGGGTGCAGGGAGACTGCGCAGGCAGGGTGGGCGCTTCTGGAGGGCCTTGCTGGCAGAAGTGTTTATTCAGGGGATGCCATGGGGCTAGGCAATAGCTCAGCCCTCCCTTTGAAAGAAAATTTTTAAAAAACAAGGAATTAACGGAGACAGTAAGACTGTGAGACATCAGGAGTCAGAGAGCTCTCCGAGGGCTGAGAAAGCTGGGCTGCAGGAGGGCTGGAGAGATGAGCCGAACTTTTAAATGCAGAAAACAGGAGGCGAGGAGCAGATAGCAATATGAATAAAGATGAGAAGTGGGGATATGCGGCCTGCATCCTGCAGATGGGGGGTGGGGAACCATCTTAGCTGAAGTCCAGAGTTCCTAGAGGGAGCACAGGAGGCAGAGATGGGTTTGGAGAGGTCGGTTTTAACCTTTACCACTGGGCAGCAGGGACCCCCTGGTGATGCTTCAGCAAATGGAGCAAGCAACCGGTGATGGGGCTCCTACTTCTGGTCTCTAACCCCTCGAGGGTAGGGAAGCAGAATAGTGCAGTCCCCAACTCCAGTCTACAGGTCCCTCCCTGCCCGACACAGGCTGGTCTGCAACAAAAAGAGAAAAGGACGGAAGCTGTGTGGTGATCTTCTCATAGAGCAAAATGCATTCTGTTTAAGTGTTGTCCTTTATTCTGATGTCATGTTCCATCAGTCAAGATGCTAAGTAGCAAGCAACAGAAACCAATTTTGGCTATTTGAAGCAGAAAAGGAATTTATTAAAAGGTTATAAGGCAGCCCAGAGTCACCAGGAGCGTAGAGGAGGGACCAGGTTCAGAGACCACACAGCCAGGAATGACAACCAGTCATGCTCAGATCTGAGCCAGCGAGGACCCCACCACTGCCTTGCCGGCCCAGACCCTGAGCTTGTCCCACTGGCACCCCCAGCTCCAAACAAGGGCTGCTGTCACTGCTGTGACTCTGTACCATCCCCACTTCCTGACATCACTGGCTTCTGATTTAAAGTCTGTGTCTGTGGGTCTGATTGGTGGAGTGAGGGAGGCTAAGTGTGTTTGCTATTTCTCAGACACAGGACGGAGATCCAGGTGTGACAGCCAAACGGAATGACAGGAGCTTCTCCTGGGTCTCTTTCTTCCTCCAGTGTAGGTGCGTGCCTGTCTGCGTTTGCACGTGCGTGTCAAAAATGTGTTTCCTTTTGTGAAGCGAAGGTGATCATTTGATGTTTAAAACATTATCGTTAGTTGGGGGGAAAAAAAAGAAGTTGGCAACCTATTATTCATCCCCAAATGTTTCGGATATTTAGTAGTGGCTGAAACCCACAGAACTGGGAACATGGGTTCCGACAGTGCGCTTAGGTGCCAGACAGCCGCGTCCAAATCCCAGGCCGGCCACTTACTAGCCGAGCCGGTTTGTGTGAGTGACGTAAAGCTTTCTAGACCCCATTTTTTTACATGTACTATAAAGGTAATAATCTTCCCTCCTCTGGGTGGGGGTGAGCAGTGAATAAGAAAGCATGGAGAAAATGCACAATCAATGGCCAACAAGGAATTGGTGATACTACTCGGTTGAAGGATCAAAATTGACCTGAACAGCTTTCTAGACACAGATCTGAAGTAATCCAGGACACCTAAGAACCTGCACTTGTTCTGCTGGAGGTACACCATCATGGTAATAAGCATCGGGGGACATCCTTAACCCCTGGGTAGCCTCATTTATTTCCTCTCTGCTCGCACCTGGCTGCTGGAAGGAGACTGCTGTGTTGCAGATGCCGACAGAGCCCAGGTTCAGAAGGCCTGAGCCCACAGTGCCCCACTATCACAAACACACCCAGGCACCCTAGGCCCCACCCTGTGGAGGCATATGGTGTCTCTACCCTTTGTCGGGATGACAGGATGGGCTCTTTTGCCTTCTCCAGCAGCTTGCCTCAGTTTCCTCATTTGGCAGTAAGCTGGTGGCAGACCCAGGACTCAAGTCCAGGCTCTGCTCATGCAAATGTAAGAGGTGCTTGGCAGACTACAGTCATGGGTTAGAAGGACCTCAGTCCTCCACTGCCTGTGAGGTGCACATCACTGTATCTTTGAGATGTTCCCGACTCTCGGTCAATAACACCTCATAGATCGGTTGTCTATGCATTTATCGAAACTCTTCCTGAGTTTGCTTTTTTTTTTAATCCACTGTGGTCTGTCCAGAGTCACGAGTATCTCAGTACATTGCCAGCAGTGCACATAGTGACCCTCCTGGCCAGATTCACTTTTCCTCCCCCTCCCGGGGCTCCACCTCTGTTCTTCTCCCTGTACGTGTTCTCCTAGAGTCATGATCTGAACTCCCAGAAACAAAGGCTCCTAAACCCATATCTTCAGCACACCCCCGGGGCTGACGGTGAGACCCATAAAACCAGAGGCGTCTGCCCTTGGACTTCTCTTTATTTCAACTCGGACCGTGGCCACTCTTCCGAACCCCACCGCCAGCTCTCTTCCTTCTTGGTCTTTGTGTCCACCCACCTGGCATGGGATGGAGTGGGCACAGGCTTTGTTAGGACCCCCTTAGGAGAATGGGTCCCAAGTCAGGCACTCCCCAGTTGGGCTGAGGCCTGGGGGCAGGTGTCCTCCATAAGGAACCTAGGACCTGTAGAGGGACTCGGGCAGCCCCGAGGGAACCAGAAGATCGGGTGCTTCAGTTTGGAAATGTTAGACTTCAGGATGATTTAGTGCCCTGGCATTTCTGAGCTAGTTTACAGTAATCAGGCATTTGTTAATGTTCACTTTCTCCTCCACGGACTGTTGCTGACACAGGAAGTTTCTTTGTTGATTAGATTTCAGCCTCTGCTAAACAGTAACCAGTGTGGGGTCCTGGGGAAAGCTGAACTCCAGAAGCTACTTTAACATCTTCAGTGGACACCTGCACTGTCACTTACTACCTTTGTTAGCAGCTTAACCTCTGAGCCTCAGCCATTTCTGCTGTGAAAAAAGGCTAACCGTGACTTCCTCTTGAGTGTTATGATAAGGATTAAAAGGAGAAAGAATGCAGAGCACTGTGCTTGATTCATCATATGTGCTTAATAAATATTTATACCCTTTTAATTGTCCCTTAGTACCCACGTTAATCTGGCACGTTGGAACGTTTGTTCCCAAATATGCCTGATGATACTCTTCAGTGTAAAGGAATAGATACAAATGGGCTTCCTTCTCCCGGGTGGAAAGACTGTGCTCTGTGCCCTGCCCTGTCACATTCCACATCGGTATTTTTAGAACCTAGTGCTGCCAACTACAAATACTAGCAAATTGTCCTACATGAAAATGGGTGGAGTCAGAAACTAGGCTTCTAGATTCCCAGGCCAGTAGTATTCATCCAAAAAGAAGAGCATCCACGAAGTATAATTTGTGACTTGAAAGTTTGAACCCTCCATATGCTTGAAACACCTCGTAACAAGCCCACTCTTTCTTCTTGCCTTCTCACATTTTTGCCACGTCTGGAGTGAGGGAAGGCCAAGGCTGGGTGAAAACTCGTGCCTTCCAGGTGCCCCCCCTTGTCATGACCTGCTGGGAGGTCTGCTCCCCCACACTTCCTGGGGGAGCCCAGCCTTGGTCCATAGGTAGATCTTTGCCACCCTTGTGACTGTGTGGCACTGTGACCCCCTTCACTGTCCCTGTCGTGTTGTGCTTGGTGAGAACCAGGGAGCCAGCCCTGGGCTTGAGAGCGAGGAGGCTGGCAGTGTCCTGGGAGGGCCCCCAGAGGCCATTCTTCCTGTGGCTCCAGGGAATGGCCCATCGCTGGGACTTCTTAGGGCACACAGCTGATTTATGTCCTTTTAATCACTTTGGACTTGGACGTTTTACGTTATTTTCAGGGAGTGTTCTCAATCTCATTCTAAAAATATGTCTTCGTTCTATTCAGAATAGATTTTTAATTGCCCTTTCCCTGAAAAATGTTGAGCAAAATTAGTCTTCAGGATCCCAGGGCCTTAGTGAAGAGTCCGTTTTCTTTTCAGCGCCCGAGGCGGTGCATTCACGCAGGTGGAGTTGAAGGGGCTCCGGGTCAGGCTGCACTTTGCAGGGGCAGCCAGTTTCTGTGCGTTGACATCTTCTCATTCATGATGTGCTTGTACCGGCTCCTAGGTCATCTGTGGAGAGGAAAGGGTCTGGGGCCCGTCCGTCATTCCGGGATTGTGCTCCTCATCCCAGCTGGCTCTTGACTGCCTGGGTGACTTTGCGCAGCTCCCTTCTTCTCTGCGAGCCTCAGGGGGCTTCCTATATAACACAGGCTAGGTCAGCACTTTCCCCTTCTGTTCCCCTCATGGAACACAGACAGAATAAAATATTCTCCCACATGCAGAGATGCGAGCTACTCACGGTGGCGGGCCTGGTGGCTCTGGCTGCCCCAGGGATCGAGGGGCTGTATGGCAGCACATGGTAGCCATCGCCTCGGCCCACCATCGGGTGCCCTGGGCCAAATGACCTTGAAGAGCCCCGCCAGCTCTGACCATGTCCCCTCCCATCCACTCCTGCCCCCTGGCCCTTGGAGACTCCCCCACACTATGAAATGAAAGCCAAGTCAGCCATTCGAAGCTCTCCAGGGTTGGAACGGACCCAGCATTTTGGTTGCCCCTCAATACCCAGTGTCCTGCCTTCCTTGCTACCCTCAAACTGAGTCCATTACTGCTGCCTCTCAGCGTCCCGGCTACAAGGGTCAGAGGCTCACTTAAGGGAGACAGAATCCCAGGGGAACTCAAGAGCGGCTGCAAGGACCAGATCTTGCAGTCGGTGTCCTCCCCCACAGCGAGGGGGCGTTCCTGCATCTTCATCCCCGGCTCTGCCCACAGAGAGACCACTGCCCTCCCAGTCCCTGGCCTCGCCTTTCTGATCTTCTTTTTCTTCCCACAATCTGCCGGTGCAGAATGTGTGCTTTCTGGTGATAATTCCACAGGCAGGACGTCCAGCGGGCTTAGCTAACCGGACAGAGTGCTTCGAGGCAGCACATCCCTACAGAAAGCCTGTGTATTAACTGCCTTTTGGTCACGGGTCCACCTGGAGTGCTGTCTGTGTCCACCTGTTCCTCCAGGAATGGCTGTGGGGCCCCCATCCCCCAGCAGGGTGGTATGTATAGAACTCCACCTCCGGCCACCCGCCCACCTAAACCCTAGCCAAGCTTCACATCGCAGCATAGACCCCAGGCCCTTCAGAGCCCATCAGTTTCTCCTTCGCCTTCAGTCCTCCACAAAGACCCTGCGGAGGTGGAACTGGGCCCTGATTCGGATGCTTTCCTTAGCACGTCCTCACAATAACCCTCTGGGAAGTAGGCAGCCCTGTGTTCCCTCATTACAGAGAGACAATCGGGCTCTGAAAGGTTCCATGACTCCCTCAGTGGGACGGCCAAGGTGCGAGTCCACCTGTGACTCCAACATTCTTTTCGTCCTATTCCAGTGCCTCTGAACCCCAGGGACTCGATGTCTCTTGTACAGTAGACACCTGTTGGGGCCCGTTTTGTGCCCTCTCTTGGGGGGTTCTGTGCGGTCGTGATCTCTGCTTGGTCCATTGCTGACGGGGTGCCTGCTTCTCCCCCGTTCAGGTTGACACAGGGCATGATGGGAGCACCGGAGGGTTTAGCTGCGCACTGCAGGCGAACGGAGGGCAGGCTCTCAGCGGGCGCCACCTCTGCTCTTGACCCCTGCCCAAGCTGCCTTCTTCCTGGGGGAAGAAGTGAAGGATTCCTGGTACACAGTACATTCTCCTTGCCCTGAATGTTAGGAAGAAGAGTGTGTGTGTGTGCCTGTATGTCTTTGTATATCCATGTCTGCCATGTCTGTCTCTGCATGTCAGTGTCAGTATGTGTGTCTGTGTATGTTTGTGTGCCTCTGTGTGTACCTCTGTGTATGAGTGTGTCTTTGTGTATCTATGTCTGTTTCTCTGTGTCTGTGTGTCTGTGTGGGTCTCTCCATGTCTGTACGTTCCTGTGTCTGTGTGTTGTATTATGTGTCTCTGTGTATGTCTCTGTATGTCTACATGTTTGTGTGTTTGTATGTTGTGTGTCTGCATCTGTGTGTTTTGTCTGTGTTGTGTCTGTATTTCTATATATGTGTTATATGTGTTGTATGTGTGCCTTTAGGTCTTTGTGAGTGAGTTTCTATGTGTTTGCTGTGTGTATCTGTGTATCTGTGTGTCTGTGTGTTGTGTGCGTCTGTGTCTGTATGTTGTATGTGTGTTGTGTATGTGTTGTGTGTCTGCGTGTGGGTTGTGTCTCAGTGTGTTGTGTGTCTGTGTGTGGTGTGTGTGTGTGATGTGTGTATGTGTCTGTCTTGTGTGTGTCTGTGTGGTGTGTGTGTGGTGTATGTGTGTCTGTGTGTTTATGTGGTATGTGTGTATGTGGTGTGTGTGTTCTACGTGGTGTGTGTCTGTGTGTGTTGTGTATCTGTGTGAGTCTCTTTGTGTGTGTGTGGTATGTGTGTGTGGTGTGTGTGTGTGTGTGTGTGTTATGTATCTGTGTTATGGTGTGGTGTGTGTGTGGCTGTGTGTCTGTCCGCACGTGCCCGCAGGTAGGCAGGCAGCGGGCAGGGGTGCCGCGTGGAGGCCCTGCGGGGAACGCCCTGCGGGGGAGGGGGGATGGGGGGAGGGGACCCGTGCTCCCTCTAGCAGGCCTGTGATGCCCGCTCAGCGCCAAGCCTGGGAGGGATCCAGCCGCTCGCCCACACCTCCGTCGGTAAAATGCCAACAAGCCACTTATGTCCCTGTTTCTTAGAAAATGAAAAACTCCAGTCATTCAAAAAGCAGCCCATGAATGGGTCTCGCAGATTTTTCTTTCGGGACCGTGGGGGCCGGCCTCTGCGACCCCGAGGTTCTGCCTCGACCCAGGCCGGCAGAGAGGAGCCCGCTGCGCGCTGCGCCCTTGGTGGTGGTGGTGGTCGGTGGTCAAGCAGCACCCCTGGCAGTGAGAGGGGCCTCCGCCCTTCCTGGTGCCTGGCTGCGCCTGGCTGAGGTGGGGGGGTAGCGGTGAGGACCTACAAGGGAGGATTCGAGAGGGCTCCACCCTGGGATGGAGTATTTCTGCATCAAACCATGTGTCGGGGTCGGGGGGACAGCGCAGCTGAGACCTGCCTTTGGAGACCTGCCTTTGGAGACGTGTTTGGGTGGGTCCGGGATGAGCCCCTCTGAGGGTGGTGACACTCCTCTCCCTTCATCCAAAGCGGCCTTTTCCGGGGGCGGGGGCGTAGGGGAGGTGTGCGTGGGAGAAGTGCAAGGGGGCTGCGCGTGGGGGAGGGGTGTGGGGGAGGCGTGCCGAGGCTGGCACTGCCGGGTTCCAGCCCCACCGGGCCCCAGCCACAGGCCCAGCCGAGACGGAGGCTTTGGCTGGCTTCCACAGGTGGTCCCTGGAGAAGCTCCGTCCTGGGAAGCAGTTTTCGCCCACCTGCTTATTGTTTCTCTTCTCTCCGGGAAGGTAAAAGCCCGTGTGATTGTCCTCAACTACCACACCGGAGCTGGGGATGCGCAGGCCTCTCCTGGGGCCCGCTGGCCCAGGTGGTGAGTGCTGAGCGAGGAGATGCCCCACAGACTGTGTGCTCTCCCCTCACCCACAGACCCCTGTCCCTTCTTGCAGCACAGGGCTCCTTGGGCCCCTCTGGCCGTGCTCCAGGGCTCTGTTGGCCCTTACATTTGAATCCTCTTTGAGAACTTCTTGAGCAGCTGTGGAGTCACTGCTTTTTTCTCTCAAATTCCCAAGCAGCTGAAAGGACTCTGGACTCATGCTCCCTCAATGGAGAATGGCCTCAGGGATTTCTGGAGAGTTTGGTTCCCCTCCAGCTTGGTTGGTGGGTCTCTTGCTGGTGGTGAGGTCAGTCCTGAGAGGCTGAGCCTGGGACAGGGAGGGGGAGCTCATGAGAACCTCACAGAGCTCTTCACTAGTTGGGGTTGGGGGGGAGTGCTTGGTTGCAGCTTCTCACCCTCCTGAGCTGTGGTTTGTGCTCTGGGACTCCCCCTGAGCTCCTTCTCCAGCCTGGAGGGTTCTAGGCCGGCAGCCCAAGCACAGCGATGCACGCCCCCTCCCCCCTCCATGCCCCACCAAGGCCCAGTCTCCAGCAGAGATGCATAGAAAACAGCACATCTTTCTCCTGAAGAATCATGGGAGCTTTGTTACAGACTTCCTCAGAAGGGTTGCCAGGGATCCCACACATCACATCCCCAAGATGCATTCCCCACATCTCTCTGGAGTCCCTTACCTCCTGGAAGTAAGGGAATCCAGACCACTGCTCAGACCTCTCCCCTCCCACTCTGCATACATCCTGGGACCCTCATCCTGAAATCACCTCCTTCCCAGCCCTCCACCCCTCGACCCCTACAGGCCTGCCCTGCCGGCCGCTCCACACACAGCTCTCTACAAGACAGTCTGTGTCTTCTTGTAATACACGCAGTGCCCACTACTCCTCCAGCCCAGGATTGGTAGAGCCAAGAGATTTCTAGAATGAATGCTTGGGGGTTACTGTTGTCAAAAGTGGCAAGTGCATTTGTTTCCAATTACATATTTTAAAAGTCAGTAAATGGTTATGTACATAGTTTGCCCCAAAGTGGAACTTTGGTGCCTTGGAGTGTATGTGTGTGTGTGTGTGTGTGTGTGTGTGTGTGAGAGAGAGAGAGAGAGAGAGAGAGAGAGAGAGAGAAAGTGTGCATGCATGCGTGTGTACGTGTATCATGAGAGAAGGCATGCCTGGTGGAGATCAGGCAGCCATGCTCATGACTCAGTCACCAATTGGTTTATCACTTTGGTTCACTTTGACTGCTATATACTTTTAAATTGCTTTTATTAATTTGTCATATATGGTTTAATTTATAGCCAAAGTGGATCTCTTTGGCTATAAAAAGTGACAAAGACAGGAAACATAAAGAACATTTATGTTGAACTACCCCAAGCTAATGAGGAGCCTAAGAGTGATAATTCTGCAAATTTGCCGCAAAGGCATTTTTTCTAGATCCGTAAGTTGTGCTCGTCTGATCCAAGTTCTTATATAGGTCATCTAAATGTCTTCAGTACATTAAGTGAGAGGAAGAGAGAAGGAAATGGGGGGTGGGGTGGAGACGGGTACAGAAAATACAGAGATAATTTAACTAGCTTGTCTTTTCATTGATTGGAAAAAATGATTACCAGCAATGTGTTATTTTGAAGAACTTACAGCTCTCTCTGAATCCTGCTTCACCTTATCATTAAGATAACATGAACATTACAAAAATAATGCAGTTGATTTTTCTTAAGCTCAAAATGCAAGAATTCTGAAGATCAGGTCACAGTTTCCATCTATTTTCGAAGCTGATGCACATAATTAAGTTTCAATTATGTTTTAAATATATGTTGGTCCTAGAACCAAAATGTTGTTTTTTATTTGTCAACAAATCAGTCTTGCCTTGCACAACTAATTTAAAGGAAATGAAATGTTGTGTATGACTTGTTAAACGGAAAAATGTTGGAATGTGTCCTTATATATAATGAACGTTATTAAAAATTGTCTTTTAATGTTCATTTAATATAATCTTTGAATAATATACTCATATAAAATATTTAACTAAAAATCTTTTTTACTGTAAGCCATGCAAAAATGATAAAATGATTTTTTTTAATTGTAGGGAGTTTGTGAAATTATAGATTACTGTGAATGGAGTTCATTAGTCAAACACAGGATTGGAAATGCTGATCCAGAGACACAAAACCCAGGAATCACAGCAGTGAGCATGAGTGAGGAGGAGAGGCCAGCTGTGGGCTGTGAGGCTGGGGAGGGCTCAGCCCCGTGGGGTACAGAGCATGGGAGGGACCACCCCCATGGGGTACAGAGCATGCAGCTTCTTCTGGGCTGAGCCCAGCCCCACACCAAATGCCAAAAGCTGGCCTGAGCCAAGAGTACTTCTCATTGTTGCCTTTACCTCTTCTTTCCTGAAACTGAGTCACGGTGAAAAATGTATCCTTCAAAGACGGGAACTCCCAGCAGGCAGCAGGACTGAGCCCCATTTCTGTAGCTACCGACGAGGAATGTCTCCCCAACAGCAGCCCCAAAAGGTGCATCCTGAGGCTAATCCTCAGCTAAGCTGCTTTGCCAGCTTGCCTTAGATTAGCCCAGGTGGACAGGATGCAGGTGACGTCATTTCCAAGAACTGGCTGTCACATGACTTGACTGGATAATAGCAGTCAGCCAGATTCTATCCCAAAACCATTTGCAAAAAGTCTGTAAGGACCCCAGGGCACTGGTCAACCAAGCCACTGTTCTTTCTGTTTAGGGGACAAGTGGGGGCCCAGAGGTGGGAAGGCTGGGTCTTATGGTGGTCCGAGAGGGTCTCCTGTGTGCAGGGAATCTTCAAGTGTATGTGAGTTCAAGAGTATGCCCCATCTATAAAGTACTAACTACAGGATTGTGCCCTTCCTATGCCCTGGGAGACGGCCTTGGGCTTATCTGGGGAAGAGCTTTTGAGGGAGGGTCTGCAGGAACTATAAGGAAGGGGTACATTCAGGACAGAGGGTTAACTTCGGTAACAGCAGAGACCATTCCACTGTGGTCTGGCTCTGTCCCTATTTTGTGACCCATCCTGCGGGAACATTTATTTGTATCTATTCCAGTTGGTTGACCTGCCGCAGCCCATCCTCAAATGTATCAATCCAAGGTACTATTATTTATAGAATCATTGACTCTCAGGCTCCCCAAGGTCTCCCCAGCCAAGTGACTTCCCAGCAGCTGCTGGTCTTCTCCAGGGGCAGGAGCGTGCTGCCCCCACGGCTGTCCGTTCCTTCAGACACAGCCTCCTCTGCCGGCTTGTCCCCTGGGGTTCTGGTTCTCTCTGCCCCTTGGGGTCACCCAGAGCACGCCTGGTCCACCTGCCATAGGATGGCCTTTCAGATGTGTGCAGACAAGGATGAGACCCTCTGCATTGCTGCAAATAAACGCCAAGGCAGCAACAACTCCTTCCCCTGGTCTGTATTCAGACTCTTCACGACCTCTTGGCATCCCCGTCACCTGTCTCTAAATGGGCTGCAGTTTGTCCACATCCCACAGAAAGTGTGGCCTGAGAACCAAATGCCGTGCTTGGAGTGATAACCAGGACAGCAAGGGGCATGGCTGCCAGCTCTCTGTGCCAGGATCTCAATGAACAGCTGGGCCTAGTTACAGCTGACAGCTCTTCTGGAAGCTTCTGTGTTCCAGTGGGGGTGATGCAGTTTGGCACGGGGGTGAGGTGCACGTGAGGGGCAGTAGAATCTAACCTCTGAAAAGAACTGCATGTGTCATTCAGAAAGAACATGTCTTTGCAGGGCCCGTTTCTGTTCTAACCAGAAAAGTAATGTCGCCCTTTCACAGGGTGACACGGACTTGAGGTGTTAAATGACTTTTTTAATGATACCCACGCCTCTTGGTCAGGCACTCCACGGGCCATGTGACTGACTGCCAGAGGCACTTCTGAATGTCCCCTCCTCTTTCCCAAACCCGAGGACCTAACTGGAGCTTGAGGTCCCCTGAAATTGCACAAAAAGACACCAGCTAATGATGCGACAGGATCATGGTATGTGAGCCTCTTCTAAGAAGGGCCGCAGGTCCTGCCAATCATTCTGGGCAAAATACTTTGTCGGTGTTCTACGTTTACACCAACATGGAGGCAAATGTCACAATATGGCGTTATCACAGGAAATGAATGAATCTGTCAGAAGTCACTCTTTACTGAGTAACTTCTTTAACCCGAGTTGCCAGGAAAGTCTATCACAGTGGGAAGCCAGCTCTGGATGATGTATCTTGATGAAACATTGGTATTGGTGCAAATGCCATGTTTAAAACTTGTAGGTATTAATAGTAACTTCACGTGCTGCGTGAGGTGCAGGGGGGTGCCGTGCCCTGAGTGTCCACATACATGTTTATTAGTTTGTAACCTTCCCCGGCAGTGGCCCATCATCACAGCAAAAATTGCAACCTGTCAGTGCCTGCGGACAGTCATGTTAAAAATGGCTTTGAGGGAGACATGGCTCATGTGGTCAGGCATTTTGGTGTCACACTCAATTGGCTAAACATAGTCATTTTGGGTTCTATTATTGACTAATTTGGGTAATTCACCTACTGGGAAATATTTAAAGATAAAAATGTAAAATCCTGTTGGTTCACGAGCAAGGCCTTTGATGTCAGTTTGGTGACATTTTTAAACACTGGAAGCTGGTCGGCAGGAATAGTCTGGCGTGTTGTAGTTAAGTAAAACAATGTGGGGAGCCCATCAGCTGTCTGTCTGCCCATCTTTCTGTGCTCACGGAGGCTCCGATCAGGGCAGCTATTTTATACCTGGGCGGTTCCAGTTTAATAGAGAATGCCATTAACAAGCGTGCCGGAGTGTGTCCCTGTCTGGGGCCTTGATTAGCCATCAGTGTGCTCGCAAGCTCATTTCTTGATTGGTGTTGAAATATGTCACACCCTGATAGAGCGTCGCAGGCCATCGCAGGCCATTGCTGCTGATGGATTAATGACAGAGCACCTGCAGCCATGCCTCACCCATGACAGCAGCCGTCCCAAGGAAAGAGTTTGGGGCTGTGTCTGCAGGCGGCCTGGGAGTGTGAGGTGGATTCCAGAAGTCTGCGTGAGCAGAAGTGGAAAGGAACAGAGCCACGCTGGGACAGGCTGCTGTGAGTTTCTGTGTGCGCTGCATGTAGCTCTGGGAGCTTGAGGCCCATGTAGCTCTAGAAATGTTTTTGAGGTGTTTAGGGTCTGACGCGGGCATAGGATTTTTCTAGTTTTACCCAACATCCACCGCTTTTGCCTGGCATTCAGTAATCCCTTGAACCTGCCTTATGAGGGGTATACGTGTTTCATCTCCTCTTATGGACCCACACCAACAATGACCACACACCCACTGTGTGCAGCCAGTATTGCCAGAGTGCATCTGGGTTATAATTCTCTTTAGGTCAAGAAGGGCAAACTTCTCTGCTTCCCTCCCACCCCTCACACATTATATTACTTGTGCTGAGGTCTGTATTCAATGCAAACAGGAATGTGTGGCTGAGTGGAGATGATGAACCCTCGTCTCACACCCAAACCAGGGAGCTCAGGTTACCCTGGAGCTTTCACAAGATGCAAGGAATGGTCTGAGGGCTTTTGCTCCCCTAAGGGAACTGGCAGAGCCTCCAAATACTTTGGTATTCACTTCCCAAATGCCCCCACTTTCCCCTTAAGACACCTCTCCAGACAATCCATTAAAACATCTCTCTGTGTTCCCTCTCTGAGCCCAGGCTTGAGGTAGATTGGGCTCTGGGTTCTCTCCCTGACTCTGGTGCTAACTAGAGGTATGGCCTTGCTTGGGCAAATGTCTTCCCCTCTTTGGGCCTCAGTTTCCCCATTGGGCATGACAAGGGGGCTTGGAACAAATGACCAGGTCTTTGAGTTAACAGTTACGAACATTCACCTCTCCCCAGTATAAGCCTGCACTTGGGCACGTATGTGCACGTGCACCTGTGCGAGCGTGCGCGCACACACACGCACATGCATGTGCATATGCTCAGCTGGGTCCTGATCCCTCACTGATGAACTCAAGAACTATCCTGTCCATGTGAGCCCCTTCTATGCAGCCCCAGAGCAGTGGCTGCTGGCATTGGGGCTTGGGCCCCCACATGTTCTGAGAGAGGCTGTAGCAGACAGCCAAGGTGTGCTTCTCACCAAGTAAACCTCTATTCAGCCCTGAAGGATAGAGCAGGCTCCAAATATGGGCTCTCCCTGCACTGTATCATTGGGGTTGTTTGATTTAGACATATCATAACTGCATGTCAACAGTTTAGAAAATAGAGACCAGAAGAAGGAAATCAACAGCTACCACCCTCATTTTGTATGTTTCTCTCTCATGATTTTTCAAATGGGTGTAATTTTTTCATGCCTGGCACTGTACGAGGCACTTATTATTCACTACTTGAATCTTTGCAACAATCCTTCTGGGAAGGAACGAATAGACTCCATCTTATAAAAGAGAAAAAGGGGGTTGAGTGGGTTTTGAGGATACTCAGCTGCTAGGATTCAAGCCCTGAATGTGTGATCCCAGACTCTCCCGTTCTCTGATCTCAAATATCACCTGTATGAGAATCCCCTGGAAGGCTGGTTAGAGCACAAATCAGAAGGCCCACCCTGAGAGTTTGGATTCAATTGAGATTCTGCCTTCCTAACAAACTCAGATGATGCTGCTTTGCTGCTGGCCTGTGAACCACACTTTGAAACCCAGTGTACTGTTCTCTACCCCTTCTTTACATAGACCTAGTTCCTGGTGTCCCTACCTATTCAGAAAGGATGCCCTATGTAGCTGTTTAGCTTTGCAAACCTCACTCTCTATAGCTGCATGGTATTCTGCGTGTTCTTTAAAAGAAACCTGTTGACTCTCTGGTACTCTGGAATTCACAAACCACGCCTTCTTCAGCTCAGAGCCCTGGAAAACACCACACGATTTTGTCCCTTCCTGAGAAGGGCTTTTGGGGCCCTCAAGCTGGTGCAGAAGTGACATTATTTTGGGTCATTATATCAGTGCCCAATGCCATTTCCAATTACCTAAATCCAACCCATTCTTCAAAGCACAATTCATCTTTCACCTCCACCAGGAAGCCCACCCTGCCAATACCAACCCATAGCGATCTCTTTGCTAAGAATAGTAACATGCTGCTCTGGTTGATGGCCTAGGTTAGAGTGTGGGAATGAATTTTGTCTTTTCTAAAGAGTGACCCTGAAATCCCAGAGCCACAGACAAACAGCCCTGCAAGGCCCTTGGAAGGTGTTTGGTCTGGACCCCTCACTGTATAGATGACAAAACTGAGGTCCAGAGACAAAGAGAATTGTTCCTGGTCACACACACAGCTGTCCCTGTGAAACTCCATTTTGAATTAATTCATGACAACTCTTTTTGACCTTACAGCTGATTTACAATTACCTCTTAAAACGACTTCCTAGAGGTGCCTGGGTAGCATGGTCACTTAAGTGTCCAACTCTTGATCACTGCTCACATCATGATCTCACAGTTTTAAGATCAAGCCCCGAGTCGGGCTCTGTGCTGACAACACAGAACCTGCTTGGGATTCTCTCTCTCCCTCTCTCTCTGCCCCTCCCTCATGGGCTCACGTGCACACACACGCATGGGCACACACACTTTCTCTCAAAATAAACTGTAAAAGAAATGAAAATAAAATAACTTCCTAGATACCACTACATCGGAGACTTGAGACAGACTGGTATAGCAGCTCTCCCTCCCTCCCTGCCATGCAATCCCGGGGAGGTCTGGAGAGCTGCAGCCGCAGGATTGCCTATAGGCTTTCTAGCACCTGTGTGGGTAGCCGCTGGAGAAGGCACCAGATTTTAGATCCTGTTCCAAACAGTTCCAAGGAGTCCATCGGAGCAAAGACACCCTTGGCTCTTCTGACTCTCCAGGGGCCAGAGCTGGGTTTACAGGTGCCCCGAGTTTGCAGATGGGTCCTTTATGCACACGTGTGTGATCTGTGTGTACAGCCCAGGGTGGAGAGCGGCAATGGGGTGAACAATGTGGAAGAAAGCCACAGCTGGTCTTTCTCTGTGGGAGGGAAATCTGCCTGGAGGCTTCTGTTTTTACTATCTAACAAGTATATTTTCTCTGAAGGGAGCTCCAAATGGGGTGAGAATAATTATTCCCTGCAGCCCAACCCCTGTCCCCTCCCCCTGGGGGACCACCGTGACAGGCTCGTGGCTGGTCTTGCTCCCCTCCCCCGGCAGAGATTTCTCTGTGGCTGCCATGAATACGGATGATGGAAGATTATTCTTCATTTCAAACCTACTCGTATATTTTTCTTATAATGAAAGCAATATATGTTCATTATTTAAAAATCAGAAAATAGGAACAAGAAAGAAGTGAATGAAAATACTTCATTATATACCACCTACCCCAAAGATAACCACAGTATGAAACTATAGGTATCCATTCCAGATTATCTTTTCTCTTTTTCCTCATTCTTTCATTTGAGGTTTTTATGGACATATAAACATGCTATTTAGTGTTATAGGGTGGGTTTTTTTCACCATAAATGAAAACATGCTTATGCATATCGTAACCTGGTTTTTTTTCCACTTAGAGTATCTTGGGCACCTTTCCATGTCAGTGCTTGAATATCTAACTCATCCTTGTTAAATAGCATTCAATAATTCATAATGCTGAAGCATTGATTTATGCAGGCCTCTTTTGTTGGCTATTTAAATTATTTTCAAACTTTCCTTGCGAACAATGCACACATCTTTGTATACTGCCCAGTTACCTCAACAGTTCATTGGCTACTTTTTAAATGGTGAAGCTTCTTTATTCGTCCTTTCAAGCAGATATTTACCAAAATCCTGCTAAGGGCCAGCCATTGTGCACATGCTGCGGCTACGATAATGCACAAGAAGACAAAATCCCTGTCTTTGTACTTCCAGAAAGGGCATGTGGTTCGTAAACAAGAAATAAGTAAATTTTAAAAATCACCGCAGCTTGTGGGAACTGCCCTACAAAACCAACAGGGTGATGTGGTGGAGGGATGGAGGGAGGAGGCGGGGCTGCCGCCATGGTTGGGAGGTCAGAGGAAGCCTCTCTGAGGTGTGTTTGGACAAGATCTTGCAGGAGAAAAAGCCGGGGCGGAGCAGGATGAACAGGGACGAAGGCAGGAGGAGCTGGTGTGGCTGAGGGATGGAAAGGAGCCAGAGTCCAGCTGGCTGGAGAAGTGGGAGGGACCGGAACACTTGGGACCCCGTGGGCTGCGGGCGCCATGTAGGTTTCATTCTGGGAACCATGTGACATGGCAGTGTTGAGGTTGAGGGGAAGAAGGGGCAGGAAAGGCATTGAGATTTATTTGGGGCTGGACCCTACAGGATGTTGAGGAGAACGTAGGGGGAGGGGGAAGGAAAGAGAAAAAAATCAAAGGAGATTTCTTGGTTCATCTTGAGGAGCCTGGTGCTGCACTGTCAGCAGGGAGAGTGCCTGCGGGCATGCCCACGTTTGCCTCTTCTACAGGGCATCTCTAGCCCCTTAGAGGATGGACGTCTACGCTAGTCCTGAATCTCCAACAGCAGAAGGGTTAGCTCTGTGACAAGAAAATCCTACAAAGAATGTACTGAAATCTCCAAGTAAAGAACCTGAGACCCATTAGGATGTTGCCCTGATCCTGTTGTTCCAAGATTGCTACACAGCTGGCCCCAGGAGGGGGTTTGGGGCTAGACGGGGGTGTGGGGGGCAGCAGGGTGGAGGCCAGGGACCATTTGCAGTGCTGTCCCGGTGCCCTGGCACCCGGAGGATTAGGACTGGGAATAACTGTAACCCTAGCAGTAGCTGGGAGGAGAGGGCACCGTTAGGAGGCACATCACAGAGGCAAAATGATTCCCAAGCTGATTTCAGAAAGTAACGATGGTATCGTTTTACAAAGTGAAAAATGTCCCGTAAGTGTCCTCTGTCTTGGAGGGTGTCTGTAGTGGGGTGTGTGTGAGTGTGTAGTCGTTTAAATAAGCCAGGCCTGTGGCTCACAGTCCAAACTCTGTACTTTGACAGGGCAATGAGCCCTGGTTTTGTTCTGTGGCAGAGAAAGGCTCGTCCACCCCCTTGGGTCGGGTGAGGGCGCCAATCAAGAATACAGCCCTAATTGAAACTTCAGGCAGCCATAATGTATAGTTCCATAATGGACTGAACTTCTCCTGATTTCATGCTTGGACCTTTTAGATAGGAAGGAAGAAAGAAAGAAATGGAGAGATCGAGATTCCTTCCCCCAGGCCATTTCTGGTGAACCAGTTACTGGGGTTTTATACACATTTTTACAAAAGGACATATATGTGGGTCAGATGAAGTAGCTTTGCAGGGGGCTGGGTTTTTGACATGCTGTAAATAGTTGTCCATAACAGGGCGAGACTGGCTACACTGAGCCATTACTGTGATTAAATCCCCAACCTCCTCGAGGCCCATTGGCTACCGGTCCAGCTGTGAGCTGCACACAAATGCTCTGTAGTCATGTGGTCTGTGCATGTCAAGGCCTGGGGCGGGGGCAGCCGGTGTCCGTGGAAATGGGCTGAGGGAGGATCTGCAAAGCAGAGAGGAGGTCCGGGCTGAGGGAACTTAGGGGTATTGTCATAAGCAAGCCTCATCCCTGGCTTTTTCACATCGTCCCCCAGCCCGATGCACTGGAGGCCAGTGTGAGGCAGAAGCAGAGTGTGATTGAGGGGTGAGGACATGATTAACTCACTGGGGAAAGCACCCCAAAGGTGTCAGCATTTCAGTGTGGCCTTGGGAAGGGGACATGTCAACAGCTGTGGCAGAATGGCGAGGTGCATTCTGGGTAGTGGGAACTGCATGCCCAACGGCACGGAGGCGTGAATGCATGGTGAATAGTGAAGGCGCAGAATGCAGGGTTGGTAGATGAGGCGTATTGGGACACCGCACTGGAGGCATAGACTGGGTCATGTGTTGAATGATCTCGAAGGCTATCCTTCAGGCTACAGGAGCTGCTGGAGGGTTTTGTGCATAGGAGTGGAGGCATCACATTAGAAAGATGGCTTTGTCAAATGAAGGCGGTGGCTAGGCTGCTGGGAGAGAAGTTACAGGCCACTGAGAGACATGGCTTCCAAGTGGACATGACCGTCCTGAACATGACAATCCTAGTGGCCATGGCAAAGAATCAGCGGGGCTGGGGAATCCGTTGGGTGACATGGTGAAGGAGAAGTCAAGTTCAACTCCCAAGTCTGGGAAATAAGCTGCTGTTGCACGTAAATCAATTTTCTACTCCACTAAGTTTATTCATTTAAGTGCCCAAACTTCAATTAACTCTTTTTGGAAGAAAGCTTTCTAACTAGTGACCACTGAAGATCACCCTCTGCCTTTTTAAGCAAAGGAAGCAGAACATAATGTTTTAACTACAGTTTGAGGAGACCATTGCTATGAATAGTTGTAACTGCCCCCTTTGTCACACGCCTCAAGGCCTGTTGAGGTGTTTGGGACCCTTTGCCCCAGCACTGAATAGCCTCGGGCTATCGTACTTAGCTAGTTCTGGGTCTGCTATTTAAAAAGAAAGGAAAATAAGCGATTGCTTCCTCCCTGTTCTTCCCTTCTTTGCTTCAAGCTGTCATTTCTCAGTTGTAGAGCTTTTAGGACACTTATTCTCCTGCTATTTCTAATCTTCTGCCCCAAGCTTTTCCAATCCAGAACTCTTCCTAAAATAAACTACATGGCCATTGTGATGGTTGTTTCCCTCCTTAACTGGCGGGTTCCTTCCATTACTTCTGCTTGCATAGCTTTACTGCAGAAGTCATGAGGACTGAGCTCTGTGAGTCCACGGGGCTGTTTTCATTTTCCTTTGGCGTTACCCACAGTGCCTAGCACTGAGCTGAGCACATTGTCCATACTCCATGTAAACATATATGGATTTAAGAGATGTAAATAGCCTTCTGTTTCTTTTTTTCCATCATCAAAGGAGTCTACCTTTAGTCCCTTGAAAGCTGCTGTTACAAAGCCATGTGGAGAGCCCGTTTTTCTTCCCTTCAGATGTGGTGTTAATTGTTTGGCTATTGCCTGCAGCACTTGTGGAAGCCTGTGCTTCAGAAGCAGAATACCACTGCCTTTCCTCATTGTCTGTGGATTTAGGCACCAAGGGCAGCTCAGAGAAAAGCCGATGAGTCACAGGTGTGGATCTGCTGGGCGGCTCTTGTCGCTGGCTGCACAAAGCCACAGGTGTGCATTGAGCACTGCGAAGCAGGAAGTGGAGCCTTGATGATTTTGAGGGTCTCAGGTCAAGTTAGTTACCTGTAGACCTGAAAATGCTTTGGAGATGCAGCCAGCCTTCCACAGCCGTGGGGAAAATGAGAATGATTTCTGCTGTTTGCTGTTGGGGCACCATTTAAGCCCATGTCTTGCTAGGTCAATGTTTTCATGCCTGGAGCTATAAATTAAAAATATGCCTTAGACTTGGGTGCCATTTCTCTGACTAGAAGCTGCGTCTGTTTATTCCTTTGCGGTTGCTAGGAGCGTCGTAGACCAGAAGGAAGGGGAGTGGAGGATGAATGATTTTAAGCATATTTTCCAAGAGGAATGAAACTGTAAACACAAATTCTCACAGACCAGAAAGTAAACTGGTTTCCACCCACTGTAGCAAAAGCTCATTGCAAGATCAAGACTCTCTGAAAATCAATCCCCCGCGCTATGGCTTAGCTGGGTCGCTGGCTTGATTGAAATTCCTAGTTCAGCGGAATGTGTGGGCAAGGTATAGTAAGTAGGCCAAGTCTATGCAAACCAGCCTCTGAATTGGTTATTTAAAACAACAGACTTGAGTGACACCAACAATCATCCTGATCTGGTTCATCTGGGAGCAGCAGTTTATACCAGAATCGCATTTAATGTCATGAGATTGAGGTTGATTTCAGATTGCTATTGCAGTTGTGAAAATTCTGTTGTATTCTGACCCCCGCCCCCTTATTTTAACATGGTCCTTCGCATGGATAAATTGGCTTCCCTCTTGCTAGAGAGACTATGGGGAAAGGCACTGTCTTTTATGTAGGTGACATGGTTTTATTTTCACAGATTCAGAAACAGCTTAATGGAACACAGATTCTTCTATCCAATTATTACCATAAAGAGGGCTGCTGAATTCTAAGTCCAAAGTCAACACTTTTGACATACATTCTCCAGCATTTGACTGGCTTATAGCAAACATCCTGTCTCAGTTTATATATCACTAGGCAAAAATCCACACCAGATTTAGTGGCTTAAAAGAACAACAGTCATTATTTGTTCGAGATTCTGTAGTTCAGGCAGGGCCCAGCCAGAACGGTTCATCTCTGCTCTTCCATGATGTCAGCTAGAGTGCCTTGACCAAGGTCAGTCATTCACGTGGCTGGCAAGTTGTTGCTGGCTGTTGGACCAGAGCTCAACCGGGGCTGTTGACCAGAGCCTCGTCTCCTTTCCATGTGGCCTCTCTCTGTGGCGCTAATGGGTTCTTCACAGTGTCCCAGTGTGGTCTCAGAGTAAGTATCCTAAGAATTGGAAGTTCCCAGAGGACAGACCCCCTGGACAAGCACATATCAAGCTTCTGCTCATATCATGCTTGTTTCTATCTCATTGGCTAAAGCCAGTCACATAGTGTGGCAAGGAGCATAATGGTCCCCTAAACGTGTCCTCATCCTAATCCCTGAAAACCATGACTACGTTCTTTCATATGGCAGTAGAGCTTTTGCAGATGTGAAGTGAGGAATCTTGAGATGGAGATTATTCTGGATTATATGGGTGGGCCCAGTGTAATCACAAAGGTCCCTAGGAGTGAAAGAGGTAGATGGAAGAGTCAGTGTCAGAGAAAAATATGTGAGGACAGAAGCAAAGCTTGGAGTAATACACAGCTTGGCTTTGGGTTGGAAGAAGAGGCCACAAGCAAAGGAATGCAGGCAGCCACTCAAAGCTGAAAAAGGTTCTGGAACACTCTTGCTGACTCTTTGATTTTAGCTCAGTGAGACTCATTTTGGGTTTCTGACTTCCAGAACTATAAAGTAGTAAACTTTTGTTGTTTTAAGCCACTAAGTTTGTGGTCATTTGTTACAGCAGCAATAGGAAACTAATGTATATGGCCAAGCACAGAGCCAGTGTGGGACAGATGTGTACAGAATAAATACAGGAGCTTGGTTCATTGGTGGTCACCAAGGGAACAGTCTACCATTCAAAACAGGGTACATTCTGAAATAAGTCAGTCAAATAAAGACAGATACCATGTGTTTTCACTCATGTGGAACTTGAGAAACTTAGCAGAAGACCATGGGGGAAGGGAAGGGGAAAAAATAATTTTGAACAGAGAGGGAGGCAAACCGTAAGAGACTCTTAAATAGAGAACAAACTGAGGGCTAATGGGGGAGCAGGGGAGAGGAGAAAATGGGTGATGGGCATTGAGGAGGCCACTTGTTGGGATGAGCACTGGGTGTTGTATGTAAGAGCACACTGTATACACTATATGTTAGCCAACTTGACAATACGTTGTATTAAAAAAAAAAAACAAAGAAAGAAAGAAAGAGGGTTCATTTTGCAACCTAGAATAACATGGGGTTTTCACCAGGAAGTTAGCTTGTTCAGAGTTAAATATTTGATGGGTGCCTTATAATTTTTCCTGGTCAAGGTGAGCATTTAGTTTTCTAGGCCTCATTGTCCCCTCCTAGTATCGATTTCAAACATAGAGAAAAGTGGAAAGAACAATAAAATGAATTTCTGAACACATACCACCTAGATTCAATCATTCTTGGTATTCTGACACATATGTGTGTGCATATTAGCTAATGTATATGTGTCTGTGTTTGGGGGGGGTTTGTTTTTTGTTGGGTTTTTTTGTTTTTGTTTTTGCTGAATTTTTGGAAAGTTTCAAATACCCAGACCCTTCATTTCTATCTACTTTAGTATATGTGCCCTAACTATAGGAGCATTCTCCTATATTACCTCATTGTTATCATGTCTATGAAAATTAATAATAATTCCCAACTATCATCTAATATCTGTTCTACATTCACATTTCCCCAATGGCCAAAAAAAATTTTATTTATTCATACATCACATTTAGTTGTTGATGTCTCTCTGTTCTTTTATTCTAAAACAGCCCCTTTTCCCCCTTTCATGCCATTGAAGAGACCAAGCTAGTTTTCTTGTAGAATGTCCCACATTTCTAGATTTGTCCAGTTACTTCCTTGCAATGGAATCTGACTTGTTCTTGTGTGTCCCTTATAATTCCTGTAAAGTGGGAGTTAGGTTTAAAGGTTTGGCTGGATTTGAGTTCTACACTTTTGTCAGGAATATACTCCATAAATGGTTGTGTGCCCTTCATACGGCATCACACACAAAGGTACACGATGTCAGATGCCCCTTGGTTAAGTTTAAGTGAAGTTTAATTTTTCTAATTGTTTATTATTTTTGAGAGAGACAGAGCATGAGTGGGGGAGGAGCAGAGAGAGAGAGGAACACACAGAATCTGAAGTAGGCTCCAGGCTCTGAGCTATCAGCACACAGCCTGACACGGGACTCAAACTTGTGAACCGATGGACTGCAAGATCATGATCTGAGCCAAAGTCGGATGCTTAACCGACTGAGCCACCCAGGTGCTCCAGTAAAATTAAGTTTAATCACTGGGTTTAAAGTGGTGATAGGCTGTGGGATAATACTTCAGCACTAGGCAAATACACTGCTTTCAATAACTTTCATCCCTTGAGAACCCTTACCCAAAACAGTTATTTCAGTTGTAGATGATGATTTTCTAATTCTGTCTTTCTTTCTACATTTATTATTTATTATTTCTACATTTATTAGGTGAAAGTTTTTGTAAGGAAGACCTCATGTCCCTCTTTGAGTCCTTCTTTGCTTTTCGGCATAGTATGTTCCAAACAGACTTTATGTTTTCACTGCTCCAGACCTAGGTTCATCCATTTTTCTGAGGAATTCTGGTTCTTTTTAGTCGGGGATTTAAAACTAAGATCTAACCACTAGGGATGCTCACTCTAGGACTGTTTGGTGGAAAGAACCAGGGAATATATTTACTTAATAAATTTTGTTTTCAACTTGATATTTCTAGTTCAAATGTAATATTCAAGAAATTTTTCTTTTCAGGTTTTTTTATATTTGTTTTTTTTTTAAGCTTATTTATTTATTTTGAGAGAGAGAAAGGGAATGCAGGGAAGAGGAAAGGGCAGAGAGGGAGAAAGAGGGAGAGAGAGATTCCCAAGCAGGCTTGCAGAGTTCAACTCGGGGCTCGAACTCACAAACCTTGAGATTATGACTCTCTGAGCTGAAATCAAGAGTCAGACACTTAACTGACTGAGCCACCCAGGCACCTTGGTTGGGTTTTTTTGTTGTGTTTTTATTTGTATCTCTCTTCCCAAACTGAATTTTTAAAATTTTTAAAAATGTTTTACTTATTTTTGAGAGAGAGAGAGACAGTGTGAGCAGGGGAGGGCCAGAGAAAGAGGGAGACACAGAATCCGAAGACAGGCTCTAGGCTCTGAGCTAGCTGTCAGCACAGAGCCTGACGTGGGGCTCGAACCCATGAACTGCAAGATCATGACCTGAGCTGAAGTCAGGCGCTCAACTGACTGAGCCACCCAGGTGCCCCCTAAACTAAAAATTTGATTGCTATCCATTGAACTATGTACCTATCTGTACATAATATACACAAATAAAATAGTTTCAAACTTACAATACTACTATTTAGTAATACAGTAATACAAATTACTAAAACTACTGAGTGAAGTTTTTCTTTATGTTTTTTTGAACTTAGAATATAGCCCATTATGAAAGTACAGAGTACAGAGTTCAAAAGTCGTTCTTTGTGTGATTATATGTTATCACTTTCATAAACAGGTTTATTCGTTGACATTTGGGTTTAAATCCTACCTCTCCTCCTTTCTAAGTTAATTTTTGTGAGGCTTTTTGGAAAGTGAAAAGTATGTATGTAGTTTAGAAGTGAAAACCGTGTAATATGGCAGCCTCATCTAAATCTTGGTTCCATACCTTCTTTTTCCTCTGCACTTGCCTCCAGAGGTACCATTTTGTTAGCTTCTATTTATCTTCCCAATAAGATAAATTTTTGCAAAAGTAAGCAGATTTTTAAATATTTCTTTAAGTTTATTTATTTTTTGAGAGAGGGTGAGTGAGCAGGGGAGGGGCAGAGAGAGAAGGAGGGAGAAAGAATCCCAAGCAGGTTCTGCAGTGTCAGCACAGAGCCCAATGCGGGGTTTGAACTCACAAACCATGAGATCATGACCGACCCAAAATCAAGAGTCAAACACTTAACCTACTGAGCCAACAAGGTGCCCCCAGATAAGCAGATTTTATATTCGTTCTTATTTCAACTTGTTTCTTAGACAAGAGTATCCCAGTGTGTACTTGGGTAATCGAAACCATGTGCAGTTTATTTTGGTGAGTGGTGTGAAATACAGATTTAGTTTTGTTTTTCCAAAAGGCCATACATCTTTCCCCCAGAGATTCGAGATGCCTCCTTTATCATAGGCCGAATTTCCACATGTACTTGGGTCTACTTACCAGCTTTCTGTTCTGTTTGCTTATCTGTCAAGCCTGAGATTCACAAATATCACCTTGACTCACCTCTGGGTGGAGGGATAGTGCGTCTCTGTCATTCCTTCTATAGTCCAGAGTCAGCCCAACCCCAGAAGGCTAAAGCTTATGACAAAGCACTTACCCTCTGCAGAAAACAGCTGTGGTCCACATGATCGTACTGTGATTGGCCTCATAGAAGCCTCTCTACAACCCAGATCATACCAACGGCTTTGTAAAGGGCAACAGAGCGGGTCTGGGGGACAGTCAGCACATCTAGGCCTCAGGGGTCGATGCTCTAAAAGTTCTCTCTGGGTCATGCTAACCTCTTTGCTTAGGTACCGTGTACCAATCTATACTGTTTGGCTCCCTGGGGAACTGGTTTTGGTGAAGAACACTTCAGTGACAGGTCATGATCCTGTATTTAGGGGTGTGCTAAGAAAAAACCCAGGGAAACTCAAGAATGTTCTTGAATATTCACTGTACCTGGTCTTATCTTTCCTACATTTATCCTGATTTCCTGACATTATTTTACTTATTTCTTTTCTTTTTATTTTAATGCATTTTTGGAAGCCATTTTTGGAGTAGGGGGGGCTATATTTTTGAAGAAAAAGGGAAGGAAGGAAGGGAATACAGGGGACTGATGGCTTTGTACTGCTGAAATATGGAAACAGTGTGCAATCCTTGATTTCAGGCAATATTTACTGCACTTTTCAAAGGAACCTCTTCTTTGGCAGGTTTACCCGATACAGAAAAACACCTTTGCTTCTAGGTCAAGCAGTTTCATCCTTTAAATCTTACCATTTTAGATCGGGGGTGTGGGGGTGGGGATGAAAACAGAAGGATTTTAAAAGTTGATGCAGGTTCTGGGGCGCCTGGGTGGCTCAGTAGGTTGAGTGTCTGACTCTTGATTTCAGCTCAGGTCATGATCCCAGGGTCGTGGATGGAGCCCTGTGTCAGGCTTCTCACTGAACATGGGGCTTAAAATGTTCTCTCTCTCTCTCTCTCTCTCTCTCTCTCTCTCCTTTTACCCCTCTCCACTGCTCACACACATGCATCCCCCCCAATAAAAATAGAAAAAAAAAATAAACTAAAAGCTGATACAGGTTCAGACAAGCATTCTAGTGACCAAAGTCAGCTTGAGGCATTGGTTTGACTTTGTCAAACACATTCACACCCCGACTTGCCTTTGCCATCAGAGGCCTGTGCTGGAGTGAACGCTGCATTGCCCCACGGACCAGATGCAGACCTTTCTGCTCACACTCATCACCATGTAGGCAGTGTCTCCCTCAGTTCCTGACTCTTCTCCTTTGGTCCAGCAGCCCTTTTAACGAAGGGTAGAACACACCACCTCTAGGACGTCCTGGCTGCCTTGTTCTTTTAAAATTCCATTTGCTCCCTTCTCCCCTACCCTGAGCTCTGCTTCTACCTGAGGTGACTACATTGACCTTACTTTCCTGCTGATAAATTCGTTTGCACCTTTCTTGCAGGTGTGTGCACAGAATCCCCGAGCTAGAACGGCACACCCTGAGTGCCCTGTGTGGTCAGCCCTGTGGTGAGGGAAACAGATGGGTAAGACAGGGACCTGCCCTAAGGTGATGCCGAGAAAGACAGCCCGGGCTATGCAGGGGGCGCAGTGCATCATGGTCCTGAGTCTGCTCCATGGGGAGGCCTGGAGCTGGAGGGGACACCTCAGAATTTTTTTTTTTTTTAATTTAAATTCAAGTTAGGTAACATACAGTGTAGTCCTGGCTTCAGAAGTAGAACCCAGTGATTCATCTCTTACGTAGGACATCCAGGGTTCATCCCAAATAGTGCCCTCCTAATGCCCACCACCCGTTTAAGTCCTGACACCAGAGTGGTTCGTGGACACCGGGGACTGCTGTTTCAGAGCATGCAGCTTCCTCCCAGGCTCTGTCACTCGTCATCTTCTTCCCAAAGTGATGGCACCGCCCTCTTCTCTTCCAGATATGTCTTCATTAGGTGCCTTGTCCTCCTGTTTGCTTAAATGTTTGAAGAAAGAGAACAATTTTGCCAAAGTCATTGCTTAGGGGTGCCTGCATTTGTTGCATTGGGTCAAGCGCCTTTGCAAATATAAAAAGCCACCCATCAGCCTACTGTGTCTTCTGAACCCTGCTGACTGCCTTGACTTGGAACCTGCTGGCCCTTCGTGGCTCACCGTATCGTCCTCAGTGTCAGCACCTAGGCCATTGGCATGTCATTACGCCTTATGCAAAGGCCCATAGGCCTCACTCCCAAAACTGAAATAGAAAAAGCTCTGGAAACAAGAAATCATTTGACAGCAAAACCTGACCTAAACTGACATGAGGAATTTAGATTCCTCATTTCTCCCGGTAAACATAAATATGCATACCTGTTGCTGCAGAAATACCAATGTGTCTGATTCTGGTATGCTGCTGCAAACCCTCTTGGGAATGTCATGAAATGCAGTGTTTGTGAGTTGAATCCCAGAGCAGAGTCAGTCCCAAGGACGTGGACTGAGAGACTGTGGACCTGGGTAAACCCAGAGGCTTGAGATGCCTACAGTCCCACCACATGTGACTGACAAGAAAACTCCTGCATGGGAGTGACCCTGGCCACAAAGAGTGCGAGTATGTGAGGCCCAAGCCTTTGAAAATACCCAGACCCAGTCAGTCTACCCAGAACTTCCTCAGCCCTAGAAGATCCACAAAGTACGCAAGGAGCCTAGAAAAAGGTCCTCATGTCAGAACGTCAGTGGATGTCTTGCAGTCCCCATAATCTGTCAACTCTGGGTGCACTGACACCAGCAGTAAGATTTTAAATGTTTTCCATATGTCAGGTGCTGCTCTAACTGCCTAATTGGATTATCTGACCAAATCCTTGAGAGGCATAAAAGTATCAGTATCCCTTGGGGCGCCTGGGTGGCTCAGTCGGTTGAGCATCTGACTTTGGCTCAGGTCATGATCTCACAGTTCGTGAGTTCGAGCCCCACATCATGCTCTGTGCTGACAGCTCAGAGCCTGGAGCCTGCTTCGGATTCTGTCTCTGTCTCTCTGCCCCTTTGCTACTAGCACTCTGTCTCTTTCTCTCTCTCTCTCAAACAAAAAATTTAAAAAATAAGTATCAGTATCCCTTTACAGATGGGGAAACTGAGACCTAGAGAGAGTAAGTATATCCATTATAGTTTAGAAGCCGGAACATAGAGACCTCTCTGACTATTTGAGGAAAGATTAATAGAGGGGATTAGGAGTTTCAAAAAATGATTAGGTAGGCAGGATCTTGGCTCAGCCTCCAGGAATGATTGCCGACACAACACTGCAGAACTGGGCCACCAGAGTTGTTACTTCCGCAGGTGGAAAGGCTGAGAATCGGTACCCAACTATGGGAACTACGGACGCCGGTGAACACCCACCTTTGCTGCCACCCAGGGACCAGGAGGGCTCACTGCAACTGCAGAGTCGCATCTGCTGTGTGGGTGCTCTGCTTTTCAACACAACCCCAGAGTCGGTGTCTGGTGTCCTCAGCTGCCCGGCAGGAGGACAGCAGAATCTATAGCCATTTGGCCGCACCTTGTT
Organism: Hyaena hyaena; assembly: GCF_003009895.1. Taxonomy (NCBI): domain Eukaryota; kingdom Metazoa; phylum Chordata; class Mammalia; order Carnivora; family Hyaenidae; genus Hyaena; species Hyaena hyaena. Next base: position 3,198,561 of record NW_024080770.1, on the reverse strand, counting down.
CCCTGGGCCTCTCATCCTATACAAGCACATCTTTTGGAAGAACCTTAAACACCTCTAGATCTCTGTAAGTGCCGTTTTAGCTTTCTTGAGTTCGAAATGCAGGAAGACATCAGGAATCGGGCTAAATGGATGTTGATCGGGCCAGTTTATCATTCCATGCAGTAAGTAAGCTCCCAAAGATGACCCAAGAAGAGGTGGAACCAGAATTTGAATCCAGGCTGTCAGGCTCCAGAGTCTAAGCCCTGTACATTCTACGGCCTTTCCTAACCCCATGAGCTCGTGTCTGGCAGGCCCCCATGACCTGTCTTCTCCAAGCTCTCTTCCTTCAGCAGATCTTCAGCTACCTGGTCCATGTATCTCTATGTCCAAAGGGGCCTCTAGAACTAGACTCGGAGTCCTTTAGGGGCTGGGATTGATTATCTCCATCTACCGTGTACTGGCTGGCCGTGTTGGGGACCTATGGACCCAACAGTGCTGTATGACAAGCCACCCCAAAATTCAGTGACTTCAGACAAAGAACATCTAGTATTGCTTATCTAGTCTGTAGGCTGGCTGGTTCTTGTCTTAGCTGGGTTCATCTATGCCTCTGTGGGCAGCTACCGGTCACTTAGGTGGCTCTGTTATCTCGGCTGGGCTCTCTCAGACTGGGGTTCAGCTTGAAAATCTCTGGCTGAGTAGGCTTGCCTCTCATCCTCCAGCAGGTCTGGCCAGGATGTTCTCATAGCCACTGCTGAGAAGGGAGAGAGAAATAGAAATGCACATGTACTTTTCCAAACCAGGTTACGTGGTCGTGCTCAGGGTCACAGTGGAAAGGGTACTAGTCACAGAGCAAAGCCACAGGGCAAAGAGTGTGGATATAAGGAGGCAGTTAGTTGGGACCATCAACCGTAGGCAAAATTTAACCTCTGAGATGAGTCCACACACCTGGTGCCTTGGAAAGCACTGTTTGGATGCGGATATGGAGGGCCAAGCTTTCTGGAACCCTGCAGGGTCCAATCTAATGCAGAATTCCGCCCCCAAGGGCTGTCTGGCAAAGTTCTACATAACTAAATTGTCTGTTCTTTTGGCTGGTTCGGTTCTGTGCTTGAGCCAGGCGTACCAGCTGACTCGGGGACACGGCCATGAACTTGCAGGCCCAGGCATCGCAGAGACAGCCTCTCAACAAAGACAGTCTTTTGACATCTCAAGCTGCATGTCTGCTCGCTTGCCAATTAAAAGGCTCATGTCCTCAATGTGACAAATACCAGGGAAAACAATTCCGTGATTCAGAACACAAGCGGTGAGAACACAGGCAAGTTAATCATGAATCAGGCGCCAGCCTCGCTGTCCAGCTTTCATCTGGCTTCTCAGTGAGACAGGACACGACTCTCCCAAGATTTCCCGGGTCACGCCGGCCTCTCTGCCTGGGCTAAACGTGCTACCGGGCGGAGACGGTTCGCCCGCTCTGCAGGATCAGGTGAAGGGCCAGGCTTGTTTTTCCGTAGCTTAGATTTCGACAGGCAGATCTTAAGTTTTCTTAATTCATATTTAATAACCTGACAGCGCCGCCCGGCAGTTGTGCTGGGAGGACAGAGTGGAGGCCAGGGTCCCCCCTGTGCAGTGCATCCCCAGACTCCCCTTCCCTGCAGGATAGGATGGGCCACCCCAGCCCTTGGCCTGAGGGCTCAGTTAGCAGGGGTCTCTAAAGAAAACACACCTTCCTCCCATGTTTTCATTTTGTTCTCTTTGAAGCAAGGTTGAGGTGTCTCCCTAGCCCCCCAAAGAAAGCAGAGTTATGTGTTCTCAGGTTTGTCTCTTGAGAAAGTAATTGTAACTGAGTAAAAAAAAGGAAAAGGAAAAGGAACAGCTTTATTAAGATAGAATTCACATTCCGTACAGTTTGCCCATTTGTGGGACATAAATCAGTGGTTTTTAATATATGCACACATACGTGCAGCCGTCACCACAGTCAGTATTTTCATCACCCCTAAAAGAAACCCACGCCCATTAGCACTCCTTCCCCATTACCATCTTCCCCCAAACCCTGGCACCCACTAATCTGCTTTGTGTCTCTGTGGACTTCCTTATTATGGACACGGCAAATGAATGGCACCATACGTACACATGTGGTCTGTAGGGACTGGACTCTTACTTAGCATATACCAAGTTTTTCAGTCCTTGAAGGCAGATGAGTGAGTTTGAATCCTGACCCCACAGCCAACTGACTATGTGGGCTTAGACAAGTGGCTTAACCTCTCTGTGCCTCAGTTTCCCCATCTTAATATGAGGAGCACTCCAGGGCTCAGCCCCATAAGGTTCACTGGATTAAACCATGTAAAGGCTTTGAGCTATGCCTGGGACACGGGGTTCAATAAATGTGAGTTCTTGCCGCCTCTCTTGACCTGGCCTTCGCTGAGGACCTGCCGAGCTCTTCTTGAGGTGCCCCCGCCTGTCTACGCTCATTCCCTTAGCAAACATTTACTGTGGTCTGCACACTTCTTGCCACAAGGGCTGCACCTGTGTCCCAGGGTCTGGGTAAGCCTGCGTGGATGTGCCTTGCAAGTTCTCACCCAAGTCTACAGCCTCCTGGACCCTCCTTTCTCCAAGACAGTTTTATGGCCCCTCTTTAGGCTTTGAGGTGCAAAATAGTCCTGGGATCATCACCTGGAGGGTGACTGCCTGGTTTACTCCCACTACCAATGACCTTTGTATCCTCAGCATTTTTACTCTCAAGCTGAGAGACAGTAAGTATGGTCCCAGCCCCCGCCAAAAGGAACCATTGTACTTGGCAGTGTGTGGTAATACATTAATATGATCATCTGTACAAATGATACAAACATAGAAAGGCCACAGGATAAGATAAGAAAAAAATACCCCTCAAGCCTGAGATACTCCATTTCTTTTGGAGGATTCTTTCGGTCCGCAGGTGACTAGAACTTCATGAGACCAAGGAGGCTCTGTTGGGTAGAATGTGAAGACAGAACTTCCCACCCCAGAGCTCTAAGCGGCCACCTCATTTGTACTGAGACTGTGCCTTCTTTGTGTGTTTTTATGTCTTTCCGTGTCTGGTTTTTGTCTCCCCCGAGACACTGTAAACTCCTAAAGAACAAGAACAGTGTTGTCTCCTTTTATAAAGTGTATGTTTCACAAAAAATAAGTAAAAGTAAAATTTTTGAAATGTTTCTTATCCATGCCTGCAAGGTTCTCTTACTGGCATAAGGGTCCAGCGTCTCTGGAAATGGTGTGGTAAATGCTCCCTCGCCCTGCCATTATCAGGAGGTCAAATATAACCCAACCATGGCTTTGTCATCATGTACATCACCTGTGTCTTTTGCCCCCAGCACTACCTGTGCTGCATAAGGTGACCAAAAATGTAGCATTGGGCAGCGCAGGGCCAAAGGCAGGATTTCTCTGGAGCTCCAGGATTTTGTTGGCTTGCAGTGCATCTCCCATGTGGAGACTTTCCAGAAATACTATTGACAATAAAATTGTGGGGTGTCACATTTTCCTCCCTGCCATACAGGAGCTCAGGAAAAGAACCCGCCCTCTAGGAGAGAGGCAAACCATGAGAGACTCTTAAATACAGAGAACAAACTGAGAGTTGATGGGAGGAGGGGGTGGGGAAGAGGGGGAAGAAGGGGATGGGCATTGAGGAAGGCACTTGTTGGGATGAGCACTGGGTGTTCTGTGTAAGTAATGAATCACAAGAATCTACCCCTAAAGCCAAGAGCACACTGTACACACTGTATGTTAGCCAACTTGACATTAAGTCTTATATATGTATATGTATATATGTATATATATATATATGTGTGTGTGTGTGTGTGTGTGTATATATATACACATATACATATATTTTTTAAAAAAGAACTCATCCTCTATTCTAGGCCTTTCTCCGTTTCAGACACAGAAACGGAGATGGAAGATGAAGGAGAAAGCATTGGTGTGGTAAGCAAGGCATCGTTATGGCCTGGGATGGGGCCACAATGATAATAGAAGTAAGTGGCTAGCCTTACTGAATGCTCACAACACAGCCGAGCCAGGCCCTGTTCCAAACCCTGATGTGTACCACCATCTCGTCTCTGCCTTACAAAAGTCTGCGAAGAAGAGACGCTCATTCACTAGTAAGGAAACTGGAACGCAGAAAAGAAACATGATCTTAAAGCCCCACAGGCAGTAACGCTGGAGTCTGGAAACCAGCCCACATGGGCCACACCCGACTGCACAGAATAATGGCGTTCCCAAATGGCGGCCCTTCTGGCTAGAAGGGTGCTTTAAGGTGAGCAGAGCCGCTGCCCCATTTTCTCAGCGGTGTCTCATAAACATCTTTGTAAGGAGCATGTCACAGGGGCCCAAACCACCATGGGGTATCAGTAGAGACCTTGCCAAGGTTTGCTGGCTCTGAATCTCCTGCGTTTATTGCTTCTTTCTTAAACATTCAAAAATAAGGGAAGGAACTCCTTATTAAGTCTCCACTACAGTTCCAGAGCGTTCAAGCAGTAGTGTTCCCAGAAAGTTGAAGAGAGGTGCTCTCTGGTTAAATGGAGGGTGGGAGGGTCATAGCATCACCATCTGAGAGCATCGTATGGCACATTTATTGGGTTAATTATTTTCTCTACTTGATCTAGCACAGGAAGTCTGTGAATATGAATGGGGGGCAAAATGTTCAAGTCAACATTTTCTTTGATTTATGAATGTAGGCAATGAACCGCAGTAGTATTCACAGGACCTGTGACTTTGTCACAAGTAGGATCACAGGTATTTTCATCCTTGCTGTACACATCGCAAAGTATCATTTGTGCTCATTGCTGCCCCGAAATCATGAGAGTTTTAAACATGACACTAGATTTTATTATTTAATGCATTAATAAAGAAAGACATTTACAGGGCTCCTGGGGGGCTCAGTCGGTTAAGCGTCTGACTCTTGTTTTCAGCTCAGGTCATGATCTCACGGTTTCTTGAGTTCAAGCCCTGCATTGGGCTCCCTGCTGACAGCTCAGAGCCCTCTTTGGATTCTCTGTCTCCCATGCTTTCTCTCTCTCTGTCTCTCTGTCTCTCAAAATAAGTAAACATTAAAAAAAAAAAAAATGGTTACAGGGCCCTGGGTGGCGCAGTCAGTTAAGCATCCAACTTCGGCTCAGGTCATGATCCCATCACGAGTTGTAGCCCTGCATCAGTCTCTGCTGTCAGTGCAGAGCCAGTTTCAGATCCACTGTCCCCTTCTCTTTCTGTTCCTCCCTCTCTCTCACATGTTCTCTCTCTCTCAGAAATAAACATCAATTTTTAAAAAAGGACATTTATTCCATTAGCATTTTGCTTTTTTAATATTTTGAAAACTATACTCAAACACAGTTGGTTTCTTTCATCATCCTATGTGCTTTATTTGGTACCTTCAAAACATTATTCTGGAAAGGTGTCCACAGTCTTCACCAGGAAGCCAAAGTGCCCACGGTCCCTGGTTACCATCCATTCACAGTTTCTAGGAAAGCACTTTGGGGGATTCACAGTGGGAAGTGCAAGAGGAAGGTCTCACACACACAGGTGTGCGTGCACGTGCGTGCGCGCGCACACACACACACGATCCTAGCTGGGAATGTGCGGTGGGCCTTTCCCCTGGGACCAGAAGACTACAGGGCCCTCGTCGCCCCATGATGCCCATGGACTCTGCCTCTCCAGACACCGTGAGAAATGAAAACCGGCGCCCCTGACTCGTGGCAAAGACACTGTTTCAATTAAGCCGGAGAAACACAATTTATTACTAGCATGTTTTCAGTTCCAGGCGATGCCTTGAAAAGGTCAGCTTATATGAATATTTAGAAAAAGCAAGATCATAAAATGAGAAGGACTTGGTATTTTAGGTTTTTTCCCCCCGTTGATGAAGAAAACTCAGGTTTTCTCTTATGATTGGCCAACTGCCACATTTTTTACTCGACCTGCATTTACTCTTTAAAAAGGAAGATGTTTTAGAACAGCGTTTGAGGAGTTTTCTGTTGTGAGTTTTTACAGTGTTTGAAGCCAGGACAGTGAGCCCTTAACATGAGACAAAGGGGGGGATATCTGGTGGCTCAGTCGGTTGAGTGTCCATCTTTAGCTCAGGTCATGATCGTGCGGTTCCTAAGTTCGAGCCCCACATTGGGGTTGCTGCTGTCAGCACAGAGCCCACTTAGGATCCTCTGTGTCCCTATTTCTGCCCCTCCCAGGCTTGCTCGCTCTCTCTCTCTCAAAAATAAATAAACATTAAAAATAAATAAACATAAGAGCAATGGCCCACTTGCTCACCAATGTTCGTGGAAGATAGCAAATCACAGAATTTGCCTAGTTGCATCAGCTGGTGGCTGAAAACAGTAGTTTCCATTAGTTGGCTTTTAACTGGTAAGTCATCTTTCAAAAAATAGCAATTTGATGTAGTCACTTTTCCTTTAAAACCTTCGTTGGCTCCCCCCTTGCCCGAGGAGAAAATACAAAATCCTTAACCTCACACCCAGTCCCTGTACATATGCTCAGGCTGCACGGTGTCTTACTAGCCTCCTGCGTTAGCCTCCCCCTCCCCTGGCCCAAGCCCACCCCCACAGTGCTGGAGGCTCCCTGAATTCTGTGGTTGGGCAACCTCAGTAAAAGAACAAGCTAGTATGTTTATTCTTTATCCCACATGGTAATTGTTTTAAAAACAACCTTATTTTTATGCGTGCTAGCCTGGATTTCATTTAAACCCCCACCTGGGTTTTAAATTGTCTATAAGATAGTCTTGATGTCTTAGATAACCTTGATATGCATTCTTTACAAAATCTGGGGTTCGTTTTTGAAAAGGCAGATTACACATTTTAAAGCAGTTACTTATCCCACTTTATTCTGCTTCCTTTTATAATCCTATTGGAAAGCCAAATAATGATTTACTTATTTCATTTGTACAGTCACTCGTGATGGGTAGAATGCTCTACTCAGGGCTTCTCTGTGAGTTTTGCTCTCCCTATAGTCCTAAATTGTCCTGCAGTCTCCCATCCCCCTTGCCCAGGTCTGTTCCGCAGTGAATGTTTATTAATTCCACACAATAAGTATTTCTGGGTGCCCACTGCCCACCAGACTCCATGCTAAGTGCCCAGTGTAAGAGCGTATAGCCAGCCGCCCCCACTGGTCCCTGGCACCGCATTCCAGACACTTCCACTGAAAGGGAACTAAGGATTTTATGCTGAGTTTGACCACTTGTGGAAACGGGAGGCAGGGACACATTTATTTTTTCCTCACGTCCACACCCTGTGTTTGATCAGTTTGTAGTCTCTGAAGACACATTCACTGTGAATTAAATAAGACCACCCTGTGGTGCTTCCAGAACAGTCTCTTCTCCCTTTTCGGGTCTGGCTCCTCTTGGTAGAGTTGTTGTCTTTGGTCTCTTAAGTAATCAATGATTATTTGGTTCTCCCATAAAATTGGGCCACGTATATAGGTGACTGATTTACAGCGCTCTGTAAAAAAGTTAACTAATACGCTTCATATATGTGACAGGTTGTAGTTCAGAGTTACATTTCAGGCCTAGAACAATCCTTGGCAACTTTAAGCTGTTTTAAGTTAAAAGTGTTTGTCGCTTTGCTTGGTGTGGCTCGTTGGTTGGTCTACTATTACTGACGTTTCTATCATCCTCATTAATTTGTCTGTTTTAGTGAAGGTCTTTGTTAAAAACAAATAAATAAATGGAAATCCAGGGAACAGAAGATATGCTGGTCATGAATTTTATTCACCCTCCTGTTTAAGAACTGAGGACAGACAAGTGTGCCACTGGGAGAAGCTTCAACAGAGGGGTGGTGGTCTCCCACTTCCCTTCTTTCTACCACAACGAGATAAAGTGTGTTGTCATTAGCCACTCTCAGACACTGAATTGTGTTCCCCACAAAACTGATATGTTGAAGCTCTAACCCCCCAGTACCTCAGAATGTGACAGTATTTGGAGAGAGGACATTTAAAGTAGTGATTATGGTTAAGTGAGGTCACATGGAGGCCCCTAATCCAATCTGACTGGTGTCTTCATCAAATGAGGAAATTTAGACTCACCAGCGATGACTCACCAGTGATGTGCACACATCAAGGGAAGAGAGACATCGCAAGAAGGCAGTCTTCTGAACTCCGAGACAAAAGGCCCCCAGAGAAACCCAAACTGCCGACATCTTGATCTTGGACTTTCAGCCTCCAGAACTGTGAGAACATAAGTTTCTGTTGTGAAAGCCCACAGTCTAGTATTTGGTTGTGACAGCCGTAGCAGACTAATACAGCCATCAAGCCTATTTCAAAGGATTCCTTTTCTGAGAGGATTCCTGCACGATGGATGACAGGAGCCAACATCCTCTCCATTTTCGTAAGTGGAGAAGATAAGCAGAGACGACTTTGGACCCTGAGCCCTTGATGCCGTGGGGACAGTGTTAGGGGCAGCACTGAGTGGGAGCTGCCTCCATGGAACCCCCAGTGGGGGACCTTTAGTGCCCAAGTGTTCATAGAGCCATGCCAGAGACCTGGGAAGAGGCAGGTAGAAAAGAATGTTCTAGAATTTTTGGAGCAGTACTTTGAGCTTTGCTCAGGAGTGTTCGTTTTCTTTTCTATGGATTTTAACAAAACATCTGAGAACTAAATGTGAAACCCCTTCTCTAGTAAAGCCATGTGATGCATGCGTCTAGCACCCATGAGTGAAGAGGCGGAAACATTCTCCCGCACCCACTCTGCGGGTTTCTGGCTATTTGCACTTTGGTGTAAATGCTCACGTTGCATTTTTTGTTCCTGCCACATTTAACACTTCAGCCTGAATCCAGCTTTATCGCTGCTTTGGGAATTAGCTACAACTTATGAGTATTAAAATTCTGGAGTCTTCCCCCACAAAAAAAAAAAAAAGAAAGAAAAAGAAAAGAAAAGAAATAGGAGGTGGCTACTTCTTGACTTTGAAATTTTACCAGGATGGCAGCAATAGAAGAAGCCTCCATGGAGTCCAGTAACCTACGCGACTGGACAGTGGATGCACCCAGGCCGCTTTGAAATGTGCTGACAGGGCCTAGCTGGGCCGGTGCAGGGCAGAGGGAGGAGGAGGCAGGGTCACTCCAGGTCAGGCATGCCATAGAAGAAGCAGGCCCAGGCAGAAGGGAGCGGGGTGGCTGTGATCAGCCTCTCAGGTGTCAGGGGCAGTGCAGCTCGGATCCAGTGCATTCTGAGGCCAGTTTGCCTTTCCCAGGTGTGTGCCGAGACGCTCCTGTGTGCCTTGCGGTGTGCCTTCCCGACCCAGGGATTGGAGCAGGAAGGGATGGTGACAGAAGCAGGCAATGCATAAAGCAGACCTGCCCTGATACCATGCAGCACGTGGAGGCAGAGACCCTCGTGCAAACACAGGGACCGCTATTGGATGATGTGTCACCAAAGGCTGAACTCAAAATGGGCTCTGAACGAGGAACAGCCAGGCCTTTGGGGACCAGAGTGATGAAGCCAGTCTTTTCCTCTGGATAGTGACAGCACTGAGCTGCAGGGTCCTGGAAGTCCGGGCTATGAGGAACCGGAGCTGAAAGTTAACATTTTCTCTTTTAGTTCTGTCCTTTGGTTTCGTCCCTTCATGGGTTTTGGTGTGCTTCTGGGCTCCTTCCTCACCCAAAGTCCCCACAGCATGTTTGAAACTTCTTTGGACCCAAAGAATATTTGGAGAGAGGACATTTAAAGTAGTGATTATGGTTAAGTGAGGTCACATGGAGGCCCCTAATCCAATCTGACTGGTGTCTTCATCAAATGAGGAAATTTAGACTCACCAGCGATGACTCACCAGCGATGTGCACACATCAAGGGAAGAGAGACATCGCAAGAAGGCAGTCTTCTGAACTCCGAGACAAAAGGCCCCCAGAGAAACCCAAACTGCCGACATCTTGATCTTGGACTTTCAGCATAACCAGGTGAAGAAAGAGAGGAAATAGCATATGGAAAGTCCCTGTGGCAGAAGTATAGAACATTCTAGAAACTGAAAGAAGTCCAGTGTGGTGAAAGTATGGAGGAGAGTGAGGAAGGGCAAGATGAGGCAGTAACCGGTCCATGCACAGCCTTGGAGCCATGCTGGGGCTCCAGTCTATCTGAGACTAATGAGGAAGGCTTTAAGCAGGGGAGAAAAAGAATCAGATTTGCATTTTTATAAAAACTTCCTGGCTACAGCACGGGAACAGATCAGAAAAGAACAAGTGAAGATTTGGGGAGACGAAGAAGGGCTCGTTGCAAGAGAAGAAAGTGGTAATGCAGATAAAGAGAAGTAGGTGGAGGTAAGAGACCTTTGAGAAAGAGCACTGAAAGGTGGGTAAGGAAGGCCAGAGCCTGCAGGGAGGCTACGTGTCAAGTTTGTACGAAAACGGTTAGAGGTGCTGCCTACTGAGACCCGAAGCGCTGGGGAAGTCCCCTGGTTTTTCTGTTTTGCTTGCTTTGGTTTGGTTTTGGTCAGAGGGGTATGACGGCAATGAGCTGAGGACAGAATGTCAGGTAAGGGGGCAGACAGAAGACCAGCCAACCCCTGAAGAAGTTTCACGTGGATGCAAAGCAGCTGAACAGGACAGGTAGCGGGGAAGCCAGAAGGTGATGGGGGCGGTGGGGGTGAAATTTTTCTTTAAGAGATTGAAATGATGAGAGGCACTTGTTTGCTCAGTGCTCATGCTGTGTGTTTAAGTCACTCATCAAACTCGGTCTCATTCATTTATTCATTTTTTGATCCAACATGCCAGTCTCATCCTGGAGGGGGGGATATTTGCTATGTTATGAGCACTAAATTTATTTTATTTCCTTCTTTCCTTTTCAATGGGCATTTATTGAGTGCTTACTATTTGCCAACTACCTCACCAGGTCCACTGATACAGAAGCAAGCTATAGCCTGTGTGTTCAAGGGGTTTATTGGCTAATGTAGTGGCTACCAACCCAGGGGTAATTTTATCCTCTTTTCTACCTTGGGGACAGTGGACAATGTCTGGAGTTACTCTTGATTGTCACAACTTGGGGGCAAGGGAGAGAAGGGATGCTACTGGCATCTAGTGGGTAGAGGCCAGGAATGCTGCTGTCTCTCCTACATTGCGTAGAATGGCCCCTTTGACAAAGAATTATCCAGCCCAAAATGTGAATAGAGCAAATGGTGCCTCAGCAAATGAGCGCATATGGTAACTGCAGGAGCTCGGTGGATGGGCACTTAGGCACCCACCGTGGAGCCGGCCAAGCAGAAGATGAGGGACAGACAGGTGGAGGCAGACCTGTGGGAAGGCATGAAGGTAGGAGAGAGCAAGTGCGCGCTCAGGAGCTCTGAGTAGGCACCGTGGGCAGTAGTCGCTACAGTAGGGCTGGGGGCGTAAATACCGTGCCACGTGGTGTGGATTTTGTCTGTTCACTGAGAGGCCACTGAAGGATTCCAGATGAGAACAGACCAGAGTTGTGTCTTAGGAAGATCATTCTGGTGGCAGACGATATCAAACAAAACTTCGCTAACATTTATTGAGAACGTACTATGTGTCAGGCACGTTTCTGAGTCCTTTATTGAATCACCTCATTTGATCTCCCAGTAACCCCATGGTGGAAGTGCTTCTTGTTACCCCATTTTATAGCTGAGGAGACTGAGGCAGAGGAGGCAGGAGGCTTGCTCGACATCATATGACTAGTTAAGTGGGGGAGCCTAGACTGACAGAGACTGGGCTCATTAGCAAGCACGAAATGTGGTTCTTTCCGGCTCCCCTTTGAATCAGGGTTCTGGAACCAGACTCAAGCATCCACAGGGTCTCAATTCATAATTCATATGTCCCAGTGCTTCCTGCTGCTGTTCTAGAAATCCCATGCCTGCAGCTTTGAGGAGTGTGGCCTCGAGGTAGCCAGCTTAATCCTTCCTGATTAGGAGTTCTCATGTAGCTGTTAATTTTTAGGCACTTTGTGGCTGCAATGCCCCATCCAAAGACAAACACTTGAGGGGAGTGTGCGCTTCTGGGGACTCAGAATAACTCTTTGCTGCCTGGGATGTTAAGCGGAGCCCAGGAAGCTCGTGTAACTCCTCCATCAGGACAGCCCACCCCACGTCAAACACACCCCTCCTTTGCCGGGGGGAAGAAGTGGATCTGCGTTACTAACCAGATTTCAAGTGGGGCTCAGCCCCCAGAGCTGCATCGTGAGCCAGCACGGAGTCGGCTTTCCCACCCTAGGAGCAGCGGCCCCATCTCCCATCAGGATGGGAGGGCCAGGGGGCAGAACAGGCATGAAGAACGGGAGCCTGGGGACTGCAGGTGCAAGGCCTTGCTCCAGGCCAGAGGGGGCAAGAGATTTTGCAGCTTGCAGAGGCCAAGGCTGATAGACAAGTCCCGCCTGGCAGCTTTCAGCAGCTGCCTCCCCTTTGAAAAGAAGACCTGACATACATTTTCATATTTAGATAGGCTTTTCAATAAATGTATCTTTTTTTCTTTCTTTCTTTTTTTTTTTTTTAAGGCAGGCAGTAGCAGGGTTCGGGCAGACCTTTGGAAATGCAAACTGGGCTGTGATTCAGAGGGAAAACCTGAAGAGAAGTCAGGCACTGCAGTGGTCCAGAATCACCTATGACAGGTAGATTCTTTGAGGTTAGGTCCCAAATTATCCCTGCCTGACAGAGGAAGAGATTTAGGCTGAACCACTCCCCATTGTGTGTCGGTGGGAGAACCCATGCTCAGATTTGTAGATTTTCTTGTGTGTTTCATTTCTTCATTTAAGGATGCCTTTTTCGGGCAGAGCTCGGCTCGGTTCTCCTACCCATTCAATTGAAGAGATTGTTGAACAAAAGACCTTCTAGGGTCCCCAGTGGCTTTGATTTGTAGATTAAATTAAGCCTTTGGCAGGATGGTGACCACTCCTCTACAGTGCTAAGAAAACTAACTTTCCCCACTTTCCCAAAGGATAAGTCTCCCAAAAAAGTTTTTTAGCCAGCCTGAATATATTAATTTTTTGGAATATAGATGCAGCTATCTCTAGTATATAGACCTGTTATACACAGACATAAAGGATATTGTAGCATAGATAACTTACTATTTACTTAAAATATTTAATTAATTGCTTAAGGTACACGTATTTAAAATAACAAAATATATTACATACTAACTTTATTCTTTTTTAATGTTTTATTTATTTCTAGGAGAGAGAGACAGCGTGAGCAGGGGAGGGTCAGAGAGAGAGGGAGTCACAGACTGAAATAGGCTCCAGGCTCTGAGCTGGCAGTCAGCACAGAGCCCGACGTGGAGCTCGAACCCACGAACCGCGAGATCATGATCTAAGCGAAAGTTGGACGCTCAACCGACTAAGCCACCCAGGCGCCCCTACATACTAACTTTAAAGTGCTACTGTTTCCACTGATAAATTTCACATCCTCATTCCAACCTGTTGCCCACATACAGTTTCCACCCCAGTGGCTATTTTGTTCCCAGTGTACTTTTCATCCCTAGGGCTGCTTTGAGTCCTCTGACAGTTTCCAGAGCTCACGATTCTTACTTCCATCCAAGTTTTCAAGAGAAGCCACTTTAGGGGATTACACCTTTCTTTAAAATTCTGCCCCAGGTGACAGGTCCCAATTCCTCTAAGTTGTGTTGGTTGTTGCTGTTCCATTTGCCTTACAGGTGAATGTTTGTGATTTCTTGCAGCTGTTAGCCATTGTCGGGTGTCTTTTTAAAGTGACCTTTAAGGGGCACCTGGGTGGCTCAGTCAGTTAAGCGTCCGACTTCAGCTCAGGTCATGATCTCACGGTTTGTGAGGTTAAGCCTCGCATCGGACTCTGTGCTGACAGCTCAGAGTCCGGAGCCTGCTTCGGATTCTGTGTCTCCCTCTCTCTCTGTGCCCCTTCCCTGCTCGTGCTTGCTCATGCTCTCTCGCTCTCTCCCTCTGTCTCAAAAATAAACATTAAAAAAATTTTAATAAAGTGACCTTTAAGTCTTATTTACAACATCCAAACACTAAGATTATGAAGTCATAGTTCCAAGAATAATTACTGCATCTGTTTTTGCTAAATCAGGTGAGAGCGTGCACTGTTCAGACAAGTCCTTTAATTGTTAGAGAATTTACCAATCGATATATTGGGTATCTTGAAGATAAGGCAACACCCTTTTTCTGGGAGCTAATGGGAGATGAAGGGAAAGATGGTCCTGTGTTTGGGCAAACACAAAACTTTTTTAGTCTATCAAGTTCTCCTTTAAAGACCATCATCTTGCTACGTTGCGCAGATGAGCATCCTTTCCTGGCTGGTCAGCAGCCAGCGTCTGCAAAGGCAGGCAAATGTCTTAGACGGACCGGGATCATGAGGTTGGTGCTGGGACTCCTGGGCCCACCCAGAGCTCTGGACACCATCGTTCCCCATTTTTCCGAGTACCAGGAGCTGCAAGCCCCCTCTGGCCACCTTTCTGCCAACGTGCTGCTGGGCTTTTGTGTTGTTTTAATGAGCCCAGAGTCGTTTGGAAATATGCGCTGTGCTCCACAAAAGGAAATAGTAATATAATCAGAAATGATTATATTCCAGCACTTCAGCACTATTGCTACTATTAATGTCCATTATCACTATATTACCTGAAATGTGTTTAACAGTTACAGCCACCCATCAAGGTGCCTGTCCTGGAAAATGTGTATTCTCTCCGTCTGGGTCACACTATGCATTGTGCTGTTACTGTTTTAATTTTTTTTTTTTAAGATAATTGGAACCTGCTACTTCATACTTTGAAAAGTAATGTAGCAGGTGAAGCTCTGAGAGGTGCAAAGCCTATGCTTCCATCAGGGAAATAATGCAATTTCCACGCAAAATGATGATAATATTATTCCGTGATTACATGGGAGTGGGGGGTCGTCTGTTTTTGTTAGATTTTTGAAAGTGGCGATTTGAATTCCATCCAAGTAATCAGAGGTTATGAGTTTCCAACACTGTGTTTGCACATGTTGGAAGTTCCCGTTCCCAGGATCCTCTCCAGCCCTGCACCCCCAGAGCCTTCGCTGACCACTTAGGGCAGATCTGAAATGCCAGGGGGTTAACCCTCTGGCAGCAGCTCTCAGCCAAGGAGAGAGGAGAAAGGGGCATCTGTGGAAAATACTCCAGCTGCTCACGCCCCAGGCGGGAAGCCCCTGAGATCATCTCCTCTGTGTCCCCCAGGGGTCCCCAGTGAGACTGGCCTCGGTGACCCCCACAGCGACCTGCTCACTTAGGGCGATCTGCCTTGGCTTCCTTCCCTTACCCGTTTCCACTCGTCCATCTGAGCTTTCTTGAAATCACTCCTCAAATAAACCACTTGGCTCAAATTCTTGTCCAGGTTCTGCTCCACAGGGAGAAGGCATACCCGACCTCCCTGCTTTCTCCTTCCCATGTTGAGGGCACCCAGGGGCTTCTCTAGATCCTTCTGTCCTACAACCCTTTTTGTGGTGGTTCTTGGCAGCATCCAGAAGTCTCAGTGTGTTAAGGCATCATCATCTTGAAAAGTGAAAATTCTTTTTTTAAAATGTTTTATTGTTTTTGAGAGAGAGAGGGAGCAGGGGAGAGTCAGAGAGAGAGGGAGACACAGAATCCGAAACAGGCATCAGGCTCTGAGCTGGCTGTCAGCACAGAGCCTGATGCGGGGCTGGAACCCACGAACCGCGAGATCATTACCTGAGCCGAAGCCTGATGCTTAACCGACTGAGCCACCCAGGTGCCCCGAAAAGTGAAAATTCTTAACTTTTTTTTTTTTTTAGTTGGGAAAGTGATGGGTATAATTGATTCCTCCCACTTCTCTTAATTATGACTACTCCATTCAAGAGAGACAAGATGATTTAATCCAGGTTGTATTTAAAATGCCCATAATCGAGGAACACATGGGTGACTCAGTCGGTTAAATGTCTGACTTTGGCTCGGGTCATGATCTCATGGCTCGTGAGTTCGAGCCCCGCATCAGGCCCTGTGCTGACAGCTCAGAGCCTGGAGCCTGCTTTGTTTGCACTCTGTGTCTCCCTCTCTCTCTGACCCTCCGACGCTCACATTCTGTCAATGTCTCTCTCTCTCTCTCTCAAAAATAAATAAACACTAAAATAAATAAATAAATAATAAAATGCCCATAATCGAGGTCCTCATTCTGAGCATGTATCTGTATCTCTTAGATAATCTATGTATAATTGTCATATATTTGTCATCAGTAGCCCTCCCCCATCTAAACAGGCTGCTTGCAGACAGACCACTTAATTTGCTCCTTGATGTTATTTTTCATACATGGTTGCTGCACGGCCGACAGATAGCAGATGATCCCACTATAGACGCATTTGATGTGGCATGTGCTGGGGGGATGAGCGAACTGCAGGTCTCCTGCTGTGGCAAGTGGCGTGTGTCTCCCTGTTGTGCAGAAGGGCAGGCTCCCAGAGGCCAAGGCGCCTGAACAGGTGCTGTGGCTGCAGCCCCCCGCAGTATTTGGGTGCAGAAGAGAGCCCTCCCTTACCCTGCAGTAAAAGAGGCTGTCAGTGACTGCCCCGTCCCTGGGCTCCCCTGCTGACAGTTTCCATCTCCTGCCTCTCTCTTTGTGAGGGCCGGCTGGAGGAGAGGGGGGAATTGATATCCCCAAAGCACCTGCCAACCAGTGAGAGGCGGGATGTGACAAATAAATACCCTGACTTCCATCCTTGCCTTCGGTGGGACGTCTCTAAGATACACACTGCACACTCACTCAGACGGGCCCAGCAGGATTAAGCCCAGTGGCCCACACCAGTATCCTGCTCACTAGTGTATCCTTGGTTGGCTTTTCTCCCGTTCTGCCTCACATCTCTGCTCCTTCATCCTGGGATCAACACCCCCCCCCCCAAAAAAAAATCGTATCCAAATCTAGGTTGTAGGATCTGCTTTGGAAGGGAAACCACACCAAGACATGGCTCTTCTGCCCCTTTGGGTTCTCTCATCTTCTAGAACCTAGAGTGCACGGGGAGCCTTCCTGCAGCCGGAAGCCCTCCCTCCTCTGACCACCTTCAGTCCTAGGAGCCTGGTTAACTTAGCCCTTAGCATTCACAGCCTTGTGACATCTTGTGTGTCTGCACGTGGGTGTGGGACGGGTTAGATGGTGGCTCTGCCAGCTTCTAGCTGACCTGAACATCTGTCCACACAGTGATGGTGCTCCCGCCACATCCTGGCTTTGGAGTGAGGATCAGCAGAGTGGAGGAAGGGGTGGCCAAAGAGGGCCAAGTGTGCACGCCCTGGGGGAAAAAAATGTACAGAAACCCTCCCTTCCGATGATGGAGTGAGTGCTGATGGATTATGTGCGCCATTTTCGTCTGCTGAGGTACCGGCGAGGCGAGAGCATTGTGTTCCAAAGGAGAAATGTTCTCAAGATGCAGTAATCTTCGCCATGCCAGCTTGTGACAGAGCGAACCACATCAACTTCTAAATTTTCTCAATGGAGTGTGATGTGTGTAATGTGTAATAAAATATAAATAAGCCTTTAAGAAGCATCTATGTGTTTCTTTTTATCAACCTTTAGATGCGTTCAAGCCAACTACAATTTTATATGAATTCTAGATGATATGTAGTATTTTTATTTGCTACTTCATTGCTAAATGTTTCATATAAAACTGAAGAGGGGAAAAAATACACAGTCCCACATATAAAAGAAGGAGCAGATGGCTCAATGTGACCGTGGGAGAGAAGCAGTGAATGGAGTGCTCAGAACGGAGGCTCCCTGCTCCCGGATGCAGCCCGAGATAGAGTGGAGGGAAGTTGGCGTTATGTGGTTACCTGTGTTCCTTAGCCGTTCGCTCCCACTGTGTTTTAAGTAGGCCATTAGTATTCAGAAGAATCTACAGGTATCTTTGTTATGGCTTTTTTTTTTTAATCTTTTAAATGTACATATAAATGAGTATGTATTATTTATAGATGTCTTTGGATTTAGAAACATCGAGCTTGAAAAGTAATGCAGCAAAGAATATCTGATTTACTGCTGGCTGGAGAGGAGAGAGGAAGACAGGGTGGCTTCCTTCAGGAAGGAAGACAGGGTTTGATAAGTTGTTTAACCTTTCTAGAGGACTTTCCCGGAATCTTCAGGTCCAGTTAAGCCACAGTGAGATGACGGGGAGAGAGAGATCGGCGGGAAAACTAGGAAGCCCGAGTTGCTGCCCTGCCTCTCCTGCTCATAAGCTGTGCGGTCTTGAGCTTATCACTCACCCGCTCTTGGCTCTTGCCTTTGCTTTCTTGCCTCTATCTGGACATCAAGCCGTGCCAGGCCACAGCTCGGGGACCCTGCATACGCATGGATGGCTCTGGGCTCCGGCCTGGCTCCTCGGTTGCTGGTTTAGATTGCAGAAGTGCTGCGAGCTCGGTGAGCGACGGTCCCATGTTTTATTTTATTTTTTTTCAGATGGAACGTGAAGGCATGGTGCGATCAAGCCACTTGCCTGCACACGTTGGTAGAGATCAGGAAAACAGAATTAGCTCCTAATTCTATTTTCAGTTCCTAGGCTGTTTCTATATTGGCCAAGAAAAGCAGAGAACTTAGAGAAATTCCTGGTAATGACTGCTTTCTGCCTGGGTATGAAGAAACATGCCTGTCTGTGGTTTATTTTTAAATGGATAACTCATCATATCTGGGTAAAAAGTACTGTAATCTCCAAAGGCTTTTCTTTCACATTTTTTTTTCCTCTGAGAGTATAGAAACAGCCTCAGATTTACTCAAATAAAACAGCATTTTACTGGGTGAGGAAGCAGTGGCTTCCGGATGCTGGCCCTATAGGCTGGGGTGCAGAAGAGAGGTGGAATGAGAGAATCAGAGCCGTAGCGGCGGCTTCCCTCGGGCCTGCAGTTTGGTTTACCAACTGCTGGGGGTGGGGGTGTAGAGTGGGGGCAGTAAAGGCTGCAGCTGCCCCCCCAGAGGAAATTCAGGAACCTAGCTGGAGGGAGCGGGGAGCGGCAGCTGACAAGTGTCAGGCCTCCTGTGCGCACGGTGAGCCTTCCAACCCTGCCCATGTCTGCCCCTGTGTGCTCACTTCTGTGGACAGGTCCCGGAGAGAAAGCACCACCTCATGTGGTTCCCGGCCCTCCCCGCCTCTGTGGCACTGTGGATATTTTAGGGACATCTCTTCTGTGCTTCAGTTAGCAGACATGGCAATGATAATGGTCCTAGCCACCGGGCTATGCTGAGTGCCTTTCTTACATGCTCTTGACGTCTACACAGGCTGAGCCGGACCCTGCACCGGTGTGGCAGCTGCTAGGGTGGAACTCCAGAAAGGCAGTTCCACCCGTGCCACTCAGGCCGTGGGGATCCAGACTCGGGGGAAGGGGTTCTCAGATCTCTCAGCATCTCCCTGAGCCGACCGGAAACCCACTGAGCCTAAGAGCCCAGCCTGTTTTACCGTGTGAAGTCACTGTTCCCCATCACTTCTCTCTAAAACTGTGGGTGGGGCGTGTCAGGGGGGCAGGGGATGCTGTGGGACCCTCTGCACAAGCAGGTGTCGACCAGACCGTCATTCCAGAGCCTGGCAGCGAGCAGACGCCAGATCCGGTGACTGTGTTTGCAGGCTGCGGCTCCTGTCCCCACAGTGGTCTCCTGCCCCCGAACATGGACAGCCGAGGCCCAGATACAGGATGGTTCAGGTGTCTTCTGATGGCGTTGGCCACTTGAGGGCCAAGGGAACAGGTCACAGGCTACCCCCGAAGAACTAAACCAAACAGCCCCAGGGCCAATCACCAGGAAGGAGACAGGCCTCAGACAAGAAACTGGAACAGGGAAGGTGGAGAGAGAACCCGACTCTCTCGGGCTCTGCCTGTGTGGTCCAGACTGGAGGCAGGCTCGTGCTGGGAGTGAGTTCCTCTGTGGCTGATGCCAAGATGGGGGCCACCTCGTCACGGAGCTGAGACCAACCTGACCAGGGCCCGCAGAGCCTGGTGGGCACGGCTGGGCAACCAACTTGTCTGGCCACGTATTACTTCCTCTGACCCATGCCGTCACCGACCAGCTGGGCCACTGTTGTGTCTTACTCCAGGACTCTAGACAGGCCTTACTGCAATGTGATAGCCTTGCAGGAATGTCAGACAGAACCAAGGGGAGAGACCTGTTCACCTCTGAGTCAGAATTTGACGTGGATGGCAAAGCTGAGGCCAACGTGGTGTAGCTGAGCCTCCGTAGATGCCCCAGCCCACAGGGAGTCCCGGAGGGCGCTGGGAGAGGGCGTACCGCCTGTGTCCCAGCACCAAGAAGGCGAGGGATGCCCATTCACTCTGCAGTCCAGCTTGGCATTCCGGGCAGCCGGCCTCCCTGTCTGTGAATTAGCGACGTGGGCCCCTGTCCTGCCCTCCCCGGGGTCTGCATGGACATCTAATGAAGGAGAGAAGATGCAGAAGCACTCCACAGAGCCCGCAGCACAGGCAAACGTGAAGCGTCATCATGAAAAGCTTAAATTTATGGGTCTGAAGGAAAAGCAACATCTGGGAAGGAATTATTGCAATTTAAAGGGAGGATGCGGGCCTGTTTATAAGAGCCAAATCTGGAGGCAGTGTCTGACTTTTTTTTTAAAGCTGGTTTGTATTCCAGTCATGAAACTGTGGTGTGAGCTTCCAGATGTGTGAAGCAAAATTGTAGAAAATGAGTGGAGTCTGGTAGGCATTTTCCTTCCTTCAACAGAGCCTTACTGAGCATGTACTGTGTGCCAGGTGCTACACATGGTGCAGACACCTTAAATGCCACCGCGGGCGAGTTCAGGCTGCTGCGTCTCCCGGCATAGGCCACTTCTCTCCTCATCTTGTGGTCTTCAGAAAACACAAAGGCCAGGGGTGCCTGGGTGGCTCAGTTGGTTAAGTTTCCGACCTCAGCTCAGGTCATGATCTCGCAGTTCGTGAGTTTGAGCCCCGCGTCAGGCTCTGTGCTGACAGCTCGGAGCCTGGACCCTGGTTCAGATTCTG
The DNA here is from genome assembly GCF_003009895.1 of Hyaena hyaena. NCBI lineage: Eukaryota > Metazoa > Chordata > Mammalia > Carnivora > Hyaenidae > Hyaena > Hyaena hyaena. Next base: position 3,177,719 of record NW_024080770.1, on the reverse strand, counting down.
TGTCTCCCTCTCTCTCTGCCCTTCCCCCACTTGCACATGCTTTCTCTCTTGCTCCCTCTCTATCTCAAAAAAATAAATGAAAATATTTTTTAAAAAATGCAAAGGCCATGCCAGTCCCAGTTCCGATGAATGAGCAAATCTGTAGTAACTGGGGGTGGAGGAGGCTACGTGTGCTGGCCCCGAGTGCTGGGGCCGAGTTAGGGGAGTCCTAGTTAATGTCGTTGCTGAGGGGTGTGCTGTGTAACAAGAAAATGGGGGTGGGTTGGCAGAGGAGGGGGTTGACTTGAACAGTTTTTCTGAACCGTTTCAGTCCTGGTGTCTGGCAGAGCAGTGTCGTGCATAATTTAGGATCTGATCGCGTGGGCACCTCGTTTTCCTTCTGTGTCCATTCTCCTTGCCCAAACCAGCTGAAAGGGACCTGTAGACGGGCCATCAGGAAGCCTGTTTGGGTGACACGTGTGCGCTTATCTTGATATTCTCCAGCAGTTTTCCTTAAGAGTGTCTATACTTCAAAGACAGTTTTCAGTAGGAGAAGGGGTGAAGGCGGGTGGGGGGGGGGTCCAGACAGGGGAGCAGGTGTGTGTCTGGTCACAGAAGGAGAGCTGAGAGTGTCCGGGGGCGGGAGAGTCTGACAGCACAGGGCATGGAAAGAGCCTGGACTTGCCTGGGCTCCCTGGGGCCCCTGCCATGGAGGGATTTGGGGCAGGAATGCCGTGACTATTCTGGGGTTGAGCACAATCCCTGTGGCGGCAGCAGGGCTACTCGGGGGTCCAGTGAGAGCTGGGGAGGCCTGGCCCCAGCAGCAGTCATGGAGATGACACAGGACAGGTGACTGTGCACCGTTAAGTACAATGCTGGGGGCGGGGGCAAGAGAGAGAGGGACGAACTGGGGTTTTAAGGCAGAGGAGGTGGCAGTGCTGGGCCCTGAAATAAGGGCCCAGAAGCAGGTTTGGAGACTGTCAGTGAATGCATGCAAGGGGGGAGGGGGTGTCCGCTGATTGTGAGTGAACAGCACAGAGACTCTGGGACGCTATGATGGTTTCTTCTCCTCCACCCTTCCTGTCAAAATCTTACTCCTTAGAATTGAATGCTGCTTGTTAGAAAGGATTTAAATGGAACTGAATTGAATTTTTCTCTTGGTGGGGCAGTGATGATTTAAAAAAAAAAAAAAGAAAAGATTGAGAAACTCTGAGTTAATAGTAATGGAGAATGAGCTGCTTCCATGCTGACAGAGGTTTTGTGGTAAACGTGGAGCGCAGTCTGTGGCTTCTCTGGCGTGGGAGGGGGTCACCTGGGAACCAGACTGCCACCTGGGCACCTGGGGGCTGCCGAGAAGCGGGCGAGGGGAGCCAGTTGGGTCCTAGGGTTGCTCTGGGCTCACCAGGACCAAGACTGGAATGAGGCTATCCACTGACACCTGAGCTTTTATTCAGCCCAGGGGTGGTGACCATGCAATGGGCACAAGACAGCTCTAATCTCATCATCGATTGGGGCCCCAGGGACAAGGCAGCCAAAGCACATAGAGTTCCAATTCTGCCCCCATCCCTTATGGATTTGCCACGTACCTTTGGACAGTTCTTTTCCACGAGCCTCAGTTTCCCCATCTATAAAGTGGGAATAAGAATAGCAGCCAACACATAAACTTGAGAGGAAAGGTTAATCAGAAAATGTGAAAGAACGAGGCTCTGTCAATGCCACACATTATGAAAATTTCATGATCACGTCTCAGTCAGGAGTCACAGCCTCTGAAGTTTCTACCTTTCTTTGAAGAACACACGCCCACACAAAAGCTGGTCAGGCAGTGCCTCCCTAGCACTGAGAATAAGTAATGGATCTCAGCAGTGGCCAATTCTGGCCGCTTAATGGAGAGAGGAAACCTCCGCATTGTGCTGGGTGGGTCCTCGCGAAGCACTCCATCTTTGCGTTTCTATTCTCTCCTTTAAAAGCAGTGCCTTCCGGACCCCCCAGCCCATGAACTGTCGCCAACTTGATGGATAAACCTTTTGAGAGTGTTTATTTTGGGGTTGGCAAGATGCCTGCAGGCTTTGGTGAACCCACGGTTGATATTATTAATGGATGGTTGTTTTTTCTGTCTTCCTCAAAGAAAGAGAATGTGAATGAGTGTTCCCCTGGCGGGGCGTGTTCAGAGCAGGCGTGCGGCTTGGTGTACAGGTGCCATGGGGTCCCAAGTCTGGCCCGGCAGGAAGGTGGACGTGGGAGCTGCTTTTCTTCTACAGTTTGCAGCCTCTGGTTCCTTTGCCTGTTCCTTCCAAAGAGGAAAGAATCCTTGCTTCCCAGTTGGCTGAGGGGTGGTGAGCTGCCCGGACGCTAGAGCGATAATTGAATGGCCTGGTCAAAACCCAGGCAGGGCTAGCCTCTGAGCCAGCATCAGATAGGAGCATCCCTAATTGGTTTTTCCTCTCTTAAGGGCAGTTTCTCTCCAGAAAATTGGTACCTTTTATAGGGAAATAAAAAAATCCTGGGGCCCTTGTTTGTAATTCTCTTGGCAATCAATTTGGCTCATGTCAGGAACCATCTTTAGTTATAGACTTAGAATGGTCTCAGAATTTTCCTTGGGTTTAATTTTGAAGATCTTGCTTCACATAGGCAGTTATTCAACCCAAAGAACCCATTAGAGGGTCGAGCTTCCATACTGGCCCTTAGGTCCCATCAAACTCAATTAGCATCTCTTAAGTGCCTTGACAAGGTAGGGACATTAAGACGCCTTCACAGGCATTGACTTAACCACCCACTGTATTTTTAAAACCAAAGTCCCTTGGCTTTTTTATTTTGTTCTCCTAAAGCCGGGAGCCGCCCTTTGATGATGAAATTAGTGGAACAGAAAGGGTCAGTTTACCCACAGGTGTCAAGGCCAAGCCCTGAGATAGTGCCTTCACCTCACCTGGAGATGGAAAAACCTTATCTGTCTCCCTGACGGTGCCTGGGTTCATTCTTCAGATTTATTTCCCCAGGCCACTTTCTCTGGAAACTTAGGGTTTCCCAGTGTTAACATGAGAACAAAATGATTACTAGAAATCAGTTTCTAGTAATTCATTTTGAAAGAATTTGGGACATTAGAGTGGGATGTGCTTAGGCGCATGGCTGTAGCTTGTAGGCCTCCTGGAAAGAAATGATAAATGGAGGGTCGGTTCTACAGCACCACACGATGGGTGCTGTGGGTCAGAGATTCAAATATTAAGATAATGTCTGTTCTCCGGATGCCCAGTATTTGACTGCAAGGAATGGATGTTGGGTGGAAAGAAGAACAAGAAGAAATCAGTGAAACCACTGAGATACCAACTAAGGCCAGATATGAGCCCAGAACAGCTAAAAACCCCTCAAGGGAGGAGTTTTTTTTTGGGGGGGGGGGTAGGCAAAGATGTCAGCCAGGAGTGGCTACTTGCCCTGGGTGGTAGTGTAGGGGGAGCCCTGAGATAGTGATCCTGCTCCTCCTGCTGCTAATTACGCATCAGTTTCTCTAGTTCTAAGAGTGAGAAATGAAGGTTCGTAGAAATTAAATACCTTAGCCAGCGTCACAAAACTAAGGGGGCAGTGTTAAGATTTTGCTTCGGGTGCCTGATTCCAAAGTCCTGCTTTCGACTGCCTCTGCGAGCGGATCCTATAAGGGTCATAACAGGAAGCGGGCACGTTGAAATGAGCGGTTTGAAAAGAGTCAAATGACAGGGTTGTTCATAAAGATGTAGACGCCGCTGTTACCGGAGCACAAAGAGAACGCTCTGTGGGGCCCGCGGCCCGCCATCCAGACCCACCACCTGCACTGAAGAGTCACGGCCAGCCCGTGAAGCCACTGCAAAGAGGAAGGCAAGTAGGGGAACAAACCCCCGACACCACCAGTCTCCTGCTGGTGTCTGTTAGCTGCACCCAGCCAGGAATCACAGGGCCTCAGAGCTCCAGGGATGCCCTCCGTGCAGATCAGGTGAGCCCCCTGGGGGCTCCCTGGGGACAGACAGGATGGAGAGCAGACCTGGGCAAAACAGGCAGCACAACCTGGCTGGCTAATAATCTACCGCGTCAGTGCACGTTAGGATCTTTCTATGAGCATGTTAGGGGAAAGTTCCAAAGAACTCAGCCTTGCGTGCAGTTTATTTTTTGGCGGGGGGGGGGGGGGAACTTTGCTTCAATGATCTCCTCCAGAAGTGGCCTCTGGGGGCCACAGAGGAGGAAGGACAAGGCCATTGTCGTCAGAACAAGCTAGGCAGCCCTGACGGCTCACGTCCCTCCACTGCCCCTCCGAGCCCCTGCCTGGCCTGTGCCCTGTTCATCTGGCACAGCCTGGAGAGCTGAGCCATCTGGTTTGAAAGGAAGGGAAGCGATTAAGCCGACAGACCTGGGAGGTCTGTCTTAAGGGAATGAGAGCTCCTTCTGCAGCTGGTGGCCAGGACCATGGCTCTCAGTTAGCTAGTAGCCTTTACAGTGACCTACAGGGCCCTGCATGATCTAGATACTCCCCTAGCCGGGTGTCCTACTAGACTCTTCCTATCCACCCACAGTGGGCTCCTTGCTGGCCCAGGAACACAACAGGCATGCTCCCCTGCCGCCCCCACCCCAGGACATTTGCACTGGCACCTCTCTACAAGAACACAGCCCCAGATTCCTGCATGCTCCACTCCTTATCCCCTACATGTGAGCTCAAATGTCCTATATCACAAGTCTTTCCCTGATCACCCTCTTTAAACTGCACCCCAGCCCCCCAACACTCATCTTCTGCTCTGTCTTCTCTAATGCATAGCACTGCCTACCTTTTAATACACTATGCAACTTTTTAAGCTTATTGTTTATTCTCTGTTTCCACTCACTAGAACATGAACTCCATGAGGGCAGGAATTTTTTTTCTTTCTGTTTTGTTCACTTATATATCCCTAGTGCCTAGACCATTGCCTGACACACAGCAGGCCCTCAATAAATATTTATGGAATGAATGAGTGAGTGAATGAATAAGATTCTCAAGGATCTAAAAACGATCTGATAGCTGCCTCCCAGACCTATCTCTTCACCAACATGTACCTGCCAAGGATCTTTCCCAGAAATACATTGATCGTTTATTATCACCAGTACTGTCAGTACTTTGTGGCCAAAGCAATCGATTTATCCGTGCGCTTCACGTAGGGCTTGGTAGGGGAAATGTACTCACGACTTTGGCTCTGTGTCAAAATTAAATGGTGACCTTGGCTTACTTTGCTTCCCCACAGAGGTTATTTCTTAATCGTAAAGAGAACACTCTCTCCTTGGGAAAAATAATATTTTTGCCACCTTCAGCTTGAAAATGGCTATTTGATATGGCTAGCGTGTGTCTCTGTCAGTGGCGGCTGGAAAAGCGTGGGTTGAAAGAGGCTCCGAGAAAGACCCATTGCGTTGTCAGGGAGAAGCTTGTCGCAAGGTGGGATTAGTTTACAATAACTTATTTACCTGTCCAAATCCCTCATATCACATTAAAGCTTTCCCCTGCTATCCGGGACTCTGGAGTGCTAAGAGGAAACAGGAAAATCAATTGATAATGATATATTCAGTTTAGAAAAATATATCGATTCCCGGGTAATGACAGTTGTGCATTTTTGCAGTGGAGGCTGCCATTTCTTGTCGTGAAGATGGCTTTCACATATATTACATTTGAAAGAGGGAACTGGGAATAGTCCTGCCTCGCCGTAATAGATATGCTCTTTCTACTAGGTATTAAATCTATATTTAAAAAAAAAAATTCTCTCCAGGGAACCCATCCTTTGCCTCCTCAAGGTCTTCTTGCCCATTATCTAAAAGAAGTAATGATTTGTTTTTGTAATTCTAGAGTTGGTGTCCTGTTCTCTTTTCAGCATTAGATTAAAGACCTAAATTTCTTATTTTTCCCCATCTCTGGAGTTTCTTGGTTTGAATCAGATGGAAGGCGATGTCCTTATTCTCCCTCCTACCCACTGTTAGTGGTTCCCTTGTGGGGATTAGGGCTTTGTGTGTTTGGAGGCTGGGGGAAGGACATCTAGAGTCTGCCCTTTGAAGGTATCCACTGCCTGCTTGAACCCCCCCCACCCCACCCCCGCATCTGGGAGTGCCCACAGCCGCGTTTGGGCACAGCCTGTGTGAGATGGTCCACACTTAGAAATTCAACACAGGCACAAGCTTCTATGTAGGGTGGGGACCCTCTAAGATACTAGAATTCCAAAGAGATCTTTTTGCAGAAGATGATACCTTTTCCCACCCCACCCCCACCCTTTTCCTTCTCTTTCTAGACTGTCTGGCCTCCTGGTAATGCTCACGCTGTGCTAAGTGTTGGTGGCCATCGAGGTTTTTGCATCCTGGGGACGAACCCTGACCTTGCCAGAGACGGACATCGAAAGGTAAGTCTCTGCTCAGCTCGCCTGCAGATAAGAAAGGCGTCAGACCTGGCCACTGCAGGCTAGGTTCTCAAACACTGCTGTTCTGGGGGGACATGAGGAAATGTAGCTGGCCCTCTCAGCCTTTGGGTTCAGGAGATTTTTACGTAGACACGAGATTAGAGCCCAGCAAAGCCCCCGGGCCCCAGTCCTCCTGGGATCAACTGAAGAGCATTACTCTAGCTGTTGGGGCTCCCCAGGACATGGGATCTGGGGACGGCCGGCGGCTAGGTCATCTTTAAGCTCCTCAAAAACTGTAATGCTTCTTTGGTAGGTTAATTTTTCTCGTTATTAAAGGAGTTGAATTCAATATCATTACAATACTATTTGTTCATTGTAAAAGTACTTTAAAAGATAGCACCTAAAATTATATAAATTACTTAACAATCATAATGCTGAGAAAAACCACTTTAGTGTCTTTTTCCGGGCTTTCCTTCTATGCACAACAGTAAAGTGTGCACACACATATGCACACATAAACAGGATCACGCCGTATGTACCACTTTTGACTTCACAGTATGATGGGTACATTTTTTATGTCAGTAGATACAAATCTATAGCATTTTAAAACTCTTTGTATCATCTGGATAGAATAATCTCCATGATTTACTTAAGCAGTGCCCTAATGATGGACGTAGAGTGTATTTTTAATATCTCACTCCTACAAGACAGTAACACAACAAACATTTTTGTTGTTTGCATAGTGGTTTATTTCCTTGGATTAAATTTATAGAGGTTGGGCCTGAAGTTTTGATTCAGGATTTTCAAACCTAGGTAATAAAAACCAGGTAACCAGGGGAGGTGGGGGGAACGCGGCCTGTGGGTGAGGGCAGATACTGATGAAAAGGATCTGTGAGATTGCTGAACACCCAGCCAGCAGGCCGGGAATGAGCCTGGGGGGCAGGGAGCCGGGAGATGGAGCTGCCAGCACCCCTTTACTGTTGCTAGAAGAACTGAAGGGTGGGCCTGGGATGAAGGTTGGAGCGGGGGAGGGTGCATGGGCACCATGGTTCAGGACAGGTGAGGCCAAGCTGGCACAGCCTAGCATGTCTGGTGGCACTTGAGGCTTTAGAAGTCCATGGACCAAAGCCAAGTGCATAGCACATGGGTCCTGGGGTTGGGGAGGAAAAGGCCATAGCAGCCCCGGGACTGCTTTGTTCTTAGGCGCCTCTGGTCAGGAGCTCCATGGCCTTTACCTGGGGCCAGCTTGCAGCCTGAACCCCAGCTTCCTTCCCCAGCAGGGGCCAGAACGGCAGACCGAACGTTTCCAGCCACGTGCATGTTTCTTTTGGGCTCCGGAACAGTGGGGCTGGGGATGGGCCTCCACTCCCAGAGCCCCGGCTTCAAGAGACACTACCGCAGCCCTGGGGTTGAGTTGTCGATGGCCGTGGTTGTCAGCAAGCAGTGGGAGGAGGCTCCAGGCTGGGCCTGGCTCAGCTGCCCAAATCCAAATGGAAGAGACGTCCACTGGGCATCCAGCTCACTGCCACCCAGCAGCCCAAGGGGGACAACCAGCAGGGGAGATGGGTTTCCGGCCTCGGGCGCTGGTGGGCTGTTGGCATGCATCTAATGGCGCCACTGAGCAGCCGGACAGCTGTCCTGGTTAGTCATCCCAGGCCTGAGGGAATGCTTTGCTTCTGTGACTGTCGGGTGAGAGGAGGGGAGTTACAAAACTAGACAGGTCTGGTGATGGTGGCATTCCCAGCTCCTAGAGGGGGCAGAGGTGGAGATGAGTGTCTGAGAGGAGACTAAGGAGACGCTCTTCACAGAAGTCAGCTTTCCAAGGATATGCCGTCACATTAAAAAAAAATTTTTTTAATGTTTATTTATTTTTGAGAGAGAAAGGCAGACAGAGCATGAGTAGGGGAGGGGCAGAGAGAGAGGGAGACACAGAATCTGAAGCAGGTTCTGGGCTCAGGGCTGTCAGCACAGAGCCCAACACGGGGCTCGAACCCATAAACCGAGAAATCATGACCTGAGCAGAATGAAGTCAGATGCTTAACCGACTGAGCCACCAGCCGCCCCTGCCTTCACGTTTTAGACACTGTAAGTGTGGCAGGGGTGAAGGGGATCTAGAGATGCAGGGGAATGGGTTTAACGGCTCTTATTTTGGGATCTGCTGTCCCTTCCCACTGACATAGGGTAGCACATGGCTTTTATTTATCCCAGTCTTCAAGAAGCACGTATGTTAGGATAGGGAGGGACCTCGATGGGATACCTGGTAGATCAACCCCCCAACTGGTGTCCCCACTCACGATGGTCTGTCCTACCACCTAGCCAGTTCCTGGAGGAGGGGAATCACATCTGATTCATCTCCGTATCCCCTTCCTCCACCCCCGCCCAGCACTGCCGGGGCTCTCGGTAAATGCATCACGGCACACACAGCCGCAGCTGCTCCTGGAAACACCTCAGCATGTGGCCCGGAGCCAGGTGGTGCTTCTCCCTTTGGCCTCACACGCAGAACTCCATTGATTCCCAAGAAGATAGGAAGTCTCCATTGCCCACTGTGTCCCCTGTGACCAGTGGAAGAAGCTCTCGCTTTCCTGTGGACTCTGGGCCGGAACGCTGGGCTATATGTGTCCTGCTGCAGAATGGGGCCTGCTCAGATGCAAAACAGGGCTGCTCCGTGCCCTTCGGTGAGCGGTGAGCGAGAGTGTGGTGCCCAAGGCAGTGGGCAGGGGCGAAACCTGATCCCTGCCCTACAGTGGGTGACGCTGGCAGGGCTGGCGCTCGGGAGGAGCTAAAGCTGAGGACCTGGTTTGTGCAGAACCCTAGGCTGAGCCTACAATGACATTAATAGACACTTAGATCTTGGAGGTGGGAAAGGGCAAACACTGATCCCCATCAGTGCTGAGGAGCGCTCCTCTGCGGCCTCCGCAGCCTCCATCCCTGGGACCACCAGTCAGGGCCTCCTGTCCCCCTGTGCGCCCTGCATCCTCAGAGGACACTGCAGATGTCTCCAAAGCTAATGGGACTTGGAACTCTTCCATCAGAGAACGCTGTGCGCCGGGCCCTGGACGCCCGCACTCAAGGATGCTTCATCCGGCCAAGCCATTCAGAAGGTGCCCTTGCTGACCACACTCCTTGGTCTTTTGTCTTCCCTCATTCCCTTGCTCTCAACAGCCTTGCTGCTTCTTTTCTTTCTCATCAATTCCCCTTTGGCTACCATGTTCCTACCCAAAGACAGACCTGTGGGCAGACATTTCAGGGCTGCCTTCACTAACATGTACACTCTGTCACCTGCTTATCCCTTGTCCTGGCTTCTTCTCCCAGACCCACCCTGGGAGCCTCGGCAGCCCCCACGTCCACCGGGCTTCTGGGCACTCAGCCCCTGAGGGGGCTGTGGGAGCCACCAGCAACCCCCACACAGATCCTTCACGGAGTCTCCCCCCTTTCCCATCATCCCTAAGACTTCCGGCCTGCCCTGTCCACATAATGACTAGCAGGTGACCTACCTGCTACTTCAAGGAGACCTTGAACCTCTCTCCCCTGGCTTGGCGGGCCGTGTCACCCCATCTGTGTGGCCACTCCAGCCCCTCTTCCTCTTCCTGCCTGTAAGGGAGGGTGTTAGTGCTACAGGATGTCCCTCAGCTTTCCTTTCTCTGCTTCAGCTGTCCCAAGGGCTGCATTCTCAGAAGGCGTCTCTGTGCTGAGGTCCCAGTCACTTCTCCAGAGTCTTGAGAACCAGCCACGACCTGAGTCACGCCCCACACTTGGCCTGGCCAACACTGAGCCACCTCATTGCTCTGCAGCCTCTGGGGCCCTTGCCCCTCGCCCCTGCCTGGTTGGGCGTCTCTGTCTCCTTTGCCTTGTGTTTCTCGTCTTCCTTCCTGGACCATGAACTCGAGGACAGGGACTGTCGTCTTTTCTCCACATCATGAGATCAGATGAGCTTAGTTCTAGGATCACAGGACTGCAGGACAGAGTGACCTCACAGGCAGTGCATGGACAGGACTCTGGGCCAGGAGGCGGCCACTGCACTCTCATCCCAACCCTAGCACTAACTCTGGGTGAGCCCCACACAGCTGCCGGCTCTCCGTCTCCTCCACTTACACTGAGGGCAACCCCTGACGTTCCCAGTTCCCAGCGGAAGACTGGCAGGTCTTGATGGGCCAGTAGTGTCAGCCCTCGGTGACTGCAGAATCACCCGGAGAGCTTTCAAACATACGGATGCCCAGGTCCTGCCCCCAGACCTTCTAGTTGTTCTCATGAGAATGCATGTCAGTGTAGTCTAAAGCCTTAACACTGTACTTGAAAGCCCTACCAAATTCTTGGACCCTAAGCCCTGAGGAATTGAGATAGAAGTTATAGAGATCCAGCAAAACGAAGTTCCTGGATGATACATACTTTATTTATTGTTTCAGATATTCTAATATCTGCCTCCTGGATCAAGCCATCTGAAAGCCAGATACTTGAGCTGTCACACTGTCAACCCTATTCATCTCACCCCACCCCAGAATGCTTTCACATGAATCCTATGGGCTCGTAGGAGACCGTCTTTTCCTATAGATCGTAGCGATGCGCCCACACTTAGGATTTTGTGGCAGTTCGTGTTTATCCTGTCACTGCGATCTCTTTGCTGGGACCCTTGGGAGAAGTGTCTCTGATTCCAGCACAGACATATTCTCAGCCCTTCCTGATACCTCTTATGGAATCACGTTGTAACATCAACTTCTTGTTTGCCTCCTCTAAGTCGAAACAGTGGCTCTCAACTCTGGCTGCATATTAAAATCACCTGGGGACACTGTTTAACATTCTGATATCCAGGCTAGATACACCAGATCAGTTAGATCAAAATCTCTCGGGATGCGACCCAGGCGTTAGTATTTTTGTGAGGTTCCCCAGATAATTCCAAGGTCAGAAGCACTGCCAAACCTGGAGGCAAATCTGTGACCACCTGTAACAAACGCATGGAACCTTCTAGACGTGGCTTCAGGGAGGCAGCAGCCCCTGCACCGTTTCCTGCTCCTACACTTGTCAGTAGCTCTCCTGCTTTGATTTACCTTGTCTTCTTATATTCCTTTAAGTTACCTTTTCAGGCCTTCCTGGGCTGGGGGAGGTGAAGACAGAATGGAAAGCTTCCTGCTTGTCTCTGGCTGGGCCCTGGCACAGCTCCTGCCACCTTAGGCCTCCCAGGAGAGAGGGTCAGGGACCCCTTCCCCACCCACAGGCGCCTAGTTGGCGCCCTCCGTCCTGGTAATCCGCCCACCGGGCCGCGCCTCTGGTTCTGCCAGGAGCCGTCCAAGGCCATGAAGAGGCTCAGCCAGTTCACAGCATCTGTGTGCTGATGGATTGGGGCAGAGAGGGGCCTCGTGGGGTGGTGTCCCTGTGTCCAGGGCACTGGCTCTGTCACCTTTGTTCGCCCTCTTCCCTCTTTAAGCCTCGGCCCCTTGACAAACAACCCACTGAGATTATTGGCCAGAGGCAGGAGTTGCCCCGAGGTGGAACCTGTCCCCAGTCCTGGATGCGAAGTTGTTCAGGAGCAGTTCCCGTTAGCCAATGGGGCTGGGGTGGGGCTCACACAGCAGTTCACTCTAGCTGCAAAACCTCATTTGGCACCTGGGCTAGAAATAGCTTATCTGCAAACCTCAGAGTTTATTTTTGTGGCCAAGTTTGATTTTCCAAGAGACCTGTCTCCTTCCTTACCTTGAATGTGCCCCAGCGGCCGGGGCTGCTGGGAACAGCTGTGAGTTTGTGCCCTCCCGGAGGGCATCTGGCCCAGGGTGGGGAGGTCAGGGCTGACCCAGGCTGCACCTTGCAAGCTTGCTGTGTCCTTTGTCGTGCCCAGAGGAAGGGACGCCTAATTTGCCCAGAAACCTCATTTGCACACCAATACCTGATGGACTGGGAGCAGCCCCGCCAGAGACGTGTACACATCTGTCCAGTGACCTGCAGGGGGTTACTCCTGAGCTACTGTGTTTCTGTCCCTTATTGATGATTTCATGTCATCACAGGTCACTCAAAAGAACGTTTAAGCTTTTGTCTTCAATCATATAGATTCCCTCTCTCTCTTGCACTCTGTCTCTCTCTGTCTCTTGCGCACATGTGTACACAGCGCGGCAGTGCGAAAGCACGAGGGCTGTAGAGGAACACCCCGTACATGGTAAAAGGAAGAGTGTTTCAACATTCATTCATTCCTTCATTTCTTCAAGCACTTATTGGCAGCAACACTGCCATACTGTTCTAGAGCCAGCATCCAGAGAGGTCAGACTAAAGCCCTGACCTCCAGGAACTGGCAGTCCAGTGGGGAAACCAGAAAGTGAATACATTCTTATAATAAGATGTGCTACATGCAGCAAGAGGCATTTATACAAAGTGCTATGGGAGAACTATTCATCTGCCTAACAAATGCTTCTTGAGCACCTGCTGCATGCCCGGCATCACTCCAGGCAGTAGGGACACAGCAGTGACCGCAGGAGACAGAATCCTTGACCCAGAGCTCACATTTGAGGGCATGAGAGTATCAGCAACTAACTCGAATCGACCAAAACTACAGGCTTCCAAGAAGAGATGGCTTTAAGCTAAAAATGAAATCTGTGTGTGTGTGCACATGTGCATGCACACTCAGGGACTATCTCAGGCAATAGGAAGGGCTATTGCAAGAGTCCCAAATGTAAAAACACAGGAAAGCTCAGCCTAAGTACTAAAGGAGACCCATGGGTTGGGAGATGCAGCAAGAAAGGTAACTAGGTCTTGGCAATGGTGGACATTGAATGCCATGCTAAGCCTCCAGACATCACCCTCCCAGATAATGGAGACGTAGCTGAAGGCTCACAGGGCCCTCTCACAGCCAAGCTCCCCATGCACTGTCTGACCCTGAAGCAGACTCTTTGACAGCCTGGTGCCTGGGCAGCCACTGCCCCAACCCCAATTTGTTAGAACATCCAAGGCTAAGGCCATAGGACTTCTTTTACCGCCTCCCATGACCTAGTGCTTTTAGTTTGCATAGCATTTTCACATAATTCCCTCTATTTGATCATGAGAGAGACCCTAGGAGGTAGACAGAAAGGAGTTATTATTGCCATTTATTACACCAAGCAGCAAGCCATGGCCTAGAGAAGGCCAATGTCTTGCCCAAGCTCACACAGCCAATCAAAGCAGAGGGGGAACTCCAGACCTTGTCTCCTGCTTCCTAATCCAGAGGTCCCTCAGGCCCGCACGTCAACTGACACTCCTTATATTGAAACCTAAAGAGCTCTGAGCAAGTATCGATCATGTGCTGGCCTGTCCTCCACAAATATTAGTTGAGCACCTGCTGTGTGTCAAGCCCAGCCTTGAGTGACCATCCTCGGGGCCTCAGTAGAGCCCCAAAGCAACCCAGGAGGAAAACGGTCCTTCCTCCCACCCACCATGACCCAAGAGGCCTGAAGGCTACAGGTACGCCAGACCTATGCCGTCACCCACCGATGCCAACCTACACAGGTGACAGAATGGCCACCACCAGCCAGAGACCACTCCACTGCCTCCCTGGGTTCTCCCGTCCAGGCCACTCGGAGGCACGCTAGGCATAGCTGCCAAGACACAGTTGCCTCCGACTTGTAAGTGAGCCGGGCGGGTGCTGAAGGAGTTGGGGGCTCACACCTCACTGGCAGAGCAACAGTTTGCCTGGGTAAGGCAGACGCAGCCTAGCAACCCTCACGGGTTGAGTCTTTTTTTTTATTTGTAGCAACTCATTTAGATAAAAGCATCTGGTTCGTAAGGAAGCAACAACAACAAAAATCATTAAAAGCATATTTCTGCTTTTACTAAGTAACCTAGTAACAGCCCAGAAGAGCCCAGAAGTAACAATTAACCTGGCCTCCCTTCTCCAGGTGGGCAGGCCAGTGCCCTAAGTGGGAAGTGAAAGTCAGGATGCAGAAGGGGTCTATCCGGGGTCTCCTCTCAGGTCGGTGCTCACAGAGGTGCACGAGGCAGTCCCAGCCCACCAGCCAGAGAGCCTCGCCCTCCCGTTAGCGTGTAGGGGAGGCATCCTGCCTCTCCATCCCAGAATAAGCAGTATGATTATTTTTTTAGCACCAGTTCAGGGCTTTCTGAGATGCACTCAAAGTGCTCTGCCATGGCACGCAAGGGTGCTCGGAGCCACCCAACTGACTTTGTGAGTCAGATAAGGTAAATCTAACCCCCATACCAGCCAGGCTCACTCGCCTCCCATGACCCGCACTTGACACGCACACACACACACACACACACACACCACACACACACACACAACGGCCTCTGTCCCCATGTAGACAGACCCTTGTGCTCCTAACTGCCCCCCCCCCACGTATGCATCGCACCTCTGGACACTTGTCCAGTGAGCCCCACTATCCCGGAAAAGCCTCTCCCATCCCCTGCCACCTCCTGGCAAAGAGCTCCCAGCTTCCCACTCATGGGAATTTTCTCTCCTCGGATTTCCTGATGCTGTTCCTCTCTCTGGCAGCCATTCACTTCTTCTCAGGTCAAGTGTGGTCCTTTCACCACCCAGGGTGCTTGCGGCTCATTCCCCACCCACTGTGAGCTTCTGGGTGGGGGTGGGGGAATGGGCAAGCTCTCTGCAGAGCTGAGCACATCATAAACACTGAAAAGGAACTGATGATAAAAAAAAAAAAAAGCCAACTCACATGGCCTCTAGCTATGCTCATTTGCTCCTGAGTCCTTCAGCCCCTCTGCTTCCTTTCTATCACGAATCCCTCTCACCTGGCACCTGGATCTTTTCTTGTCTGCTCTGGGAGACAGCTGAGGACAGAGCTGTGCATCAGTCACTGGGTCCCTCCGCAAAGCCTAGCACAAAGGCAGATCCCGAGTGTTTGCGGGATGAGTGAGGAGCATGTGTGTTTCACTCAGAAGCATCTCATTTAACCTATCTCACCTGTGAGCTCAAGGACCGGCCACAGCTCACAGCGCCTACATTAGGCGAGTGAGGGCAGGGCACCAACCCTGTCCTTCCAGGGCCGCTGACCCCTGGGGAGACCATACACCCCTTGCCCGAGCTCTGCTTCTGCTGTTCTGGGCACACACCACACTCCACTGTCCAGGAAGAAATGGGTGTCCCAGCACCCAGCTGGGACCCAGGGTCTCAATATGTTCAATTTTACGTTCGAGCCACCTTTAGGAAGGCACATCCCATATCCAGAGGGGCCCCATGGCATTGCATCCATCCATTTGGGAAACGTTTCTAGTAAGCAACATGACGCAGTGGTCAAGAAAGAGCACAGATGGTGGACCCAGCCTGCCTGGTCCTAATCCCAGCCCTGCCCCTTACCTGCTGTGTGACCTCCAGCACGTTATTGAACCTCCCTATGTGTGCTTCAGCTTCTTCATCTGAAAAACAGGGATTATGATAAGACCCACATCCTCTGATGTTTGTAAAGTTAACGTAACACAGCACCTAGAATGCTGCCTGAAACACAGTCCTCTACAAAGATTTGCTATTATTATTCTCAGGGGCTAGGACTCCCAACTGAGTCATGGACTTAATTCAAACTCTCTTCAGGACCAAATGCGCTTTCAAGGAAGGTATTGGTGTGCCCGTCCTCTGCCCTCAGACGGTCAGTCAGCCTGCAGCTTTTCAGAGCTAAGAGCCCTCAGTCAGCAGGGGACCTCTGCCCCCAGGGAAGTGGCCCTCCTCAGTCCACGGGGATCCTGAACAACCTCAGAGCTGCATCCTGATTCTCCATGGACCACGGAGCATCCTGGAGCCCCTCCTGCTCTCTTTGGGGGGTGGGGAGACTCAGCACCCATCAGAGCCCCATTTTATTCCCCACTCCCCATACCCATGGCCTCCTGAAGGAGATCTAAACCTAAGCTTGCTCAGCCCATAACTGCCCCAGCAGCCCACACCCACACAGTGAAGAAATGACTACCAGACACACTGGGGCTTGACCCACCCAGGGCTGCCCCTGGCTGGCTCTGGGACCTGGAAGGGTATCCCCACCCCTCTTTGGATCTCAGTTTCTTTATCTGTATCATGAGGGGTTGGAGTCGTGATTGATCCCCAAGGGCCAGTCAGGATCTGTCCCTGGGAGTGACACTCTGGATGTGGCCACATGGGGGCTTCTGGGACTCCAACACAATTAGCATTGTGGCTTCAAAAGGTATGTCAGCGTGTCCTTGGGGCATCTGTCATTAACAATCATGAAGTCATTATCTGGTAAATAATTCATAACCTGGGAGATAGGAAGAGTCGCCAATAAACAGTAATCCACTTAGAAGGGGGCCTGGCCAGGGCTGGTGCAGCTCCGTCCCTGCCTCTGGGGTCCACACTGCCCGGACTTAGTGCCTCTCTGCAGCCCTCCCTCCCACCCCTGACCTGAGGCATCACCTTTCCTCTGGGCTCAGGCAGGATTTAGTGCCTGGAGTAACAACAGGTATCAAGTGATGACCGAGTGCCAAGGACTCTATACTGAATGACTGACATGCACTTTCATCCCCCCCCCCCCCCGTGCCCCATGCAGAGCAGCATGCTGAGGTTCAGAGAAATGAACATCTTCCCCAAGGTCTGAGCCAAGATTAGAAAGGAGGGGGCGCCAGGGTGGCTCAGTTGGTTGAGCGTTCGACTTCACCTGAGGTCATGATCTCACAGTTCATGGGTTCAAGCTCCACATGGGGCTCTGCACTGATTGTGTGGAGCCTGCTTGGGGTTCTCTCTCCCTCTCTCCCTCTCTGCCCTTCTCTCACTTGTGCTCTCTCTCTAAAATAAATAAATAAATAAATAAGCAAGCAAGCACTGGACTGGGCCTGGGATTCAGGTCGGTTTGATGTGAAAGCTCTCCTCCTTAGCCAGTATGTTACCCGCCCCCCCCCCCCGCCACCCCCACAGAGTTTTGACCTCTCGTCACTTGACTGGCCCTAATCTCCATGTGACCTGTGGTCCCCCAGCTGCACTGGGAGTCCTAGAGGCTTGCGTTTGCTCTCTAGTCCCCCTCACCAAGGATGAGGCCCAGGAGGTGTTTCCTAGAGCCCGCAGACCGCAGCCTCACAGGGCTGGCTGGCTAGTTAAGGCTCGGCAGTGGAGGCCAAACCAAGGGCACCGTGGAAGCGAGCACGAGGGGATGTCTTAAGGACACTGTCTGAGTTTCCCATCTTCCCCTTGGCCTGGTGCACTTTTTCTTTCTAGGAACACATGACAGCCTTCTGTCCACGCTCCCACTGAGAGCTCTAGCCTGTGGAAGGAGCTTTTTACCCAGATGGAGTGAACTCTGGGCCATGTGGGTTGGTCTTGAGGACTGGGTTTGCTCTGCCACAACTCTCCTCTCCTGTCTGTGTCTGCAGGACCATTTCAAAGACCCGCCCAGAGGCCCCCAGCCAGGGAGGGCCTCTGGGGGTGTCTTTCTTACTGCCCAGAGTCTCCGTTCCATCCTTGGCTTCTTCTAGGCAGCGGTCCCTCAGCAGCATCCATACAGTCAGCTCCCCGAAGGCCTGGAGGCGTGAAAGGTCTTACTTACGCTTCTCAGACTACCAGGGCTCCTGAGTTGGGAGCTTCAGGGAACAGGGTGGAGCTGTGGATGCTAAGCCCTGTAATTGTGACACATCTGGGATGTTGCACAAACCGCTGTGGCCGGGCCGTGTGGTCGAGGAAGCCACTGCGGTTCCCAGGCACGCAGATTTCTCAATCACTGTGGCCACCAGCCCACGGAGAGGCCCTTTAGCCTTCTGACCTCTCCTGCTGTGGACAACGGGATGGTCAAGACTGGCAGACACAGAGGCCAGGAGGAGGGGTCACTTTGCCGCTGCACCGTAGAACAGCTGAAAACACCAGAACCTTCCCATCTGCTCTGACCAGAATGTCCTCGTGGCAGGTGCCAGTCTCTCCCTCCTGGCCAGGTCCCCGCAGTGACAGAAACACATCCCTCTGCTCCTTCCTCAATTCCTCTGCCTCCAGCAACGGGAAGGATTCCACCCGGTGGATCTCCTGCCTTTGACTGATGGCCTCAGTATGTTGTTCATCAAGGGGCCGAGTCTCACAGACTGAGGACGGCGAGCAAGGGTGGCACAGCCAGTGCCCGGGACACAGGGACGCCACCCCATGAGGCCCCTCTCTGCCCCAGTCCATCAGCACACAGATGCTGTGAACTGGCCGAGCCTCTTCATGGCCTTGGACGGCTCCTGGCAGAACCAGAGGCGCGGCCCGGTGGGCGGATTACCAGGACGGAGGGCGCCAACTAGGCGCCTGTGGGTGGGGAAGGGGTCCCTGACCCTCTCTCCTGGGAGGCCTAAGGTGGCAGGAGCTGTGCCAGGGCCCAGCCAGAGACAAGCAGGAAGCTTTCCATTCTGTCTTCACCTCCCCCAGCCCAGGAAGGCCTGAAAAGGTAACTTAAAGGAATATAAGAAGACAAGGTAAATCAAAGCAGGAGAGCTACTGACAAGTGTAGGAGCAGGAAACGGTGCAGGGGCTGCTGCCTCCCTGAAGCCACGTCTAGAAGGTTCCATGCGTTTGTTACAGGTGGTCACAGATTTGCCCCCAGCCTTGGCGGTGCTTCTGACCATGGCCTCCCATTGGAATTGCCCAGGGCTTCTGGTGACTAAGAGACCACCTACCCGTTGCTCACCCCCAAAAAAGAGGGGGACAACACCTCCCGTGTTCAGTGCTTTGTGCGTGGGGCTCGCACTTCCTGTCGCTCTGGCCGGTGGAGCCGGAGACCCCGCCCTGCTGCTGCGGGGGGTGGGGGGAGGCGGCTGGGGACGCTCCTCAAGCCGTTAGGACAGGATTTTCCGTGCCCGCTTCGTCATGCAGAGACTGGCAGAAAACAAAACTGTCGCTTAGGGAGGGAAGGAGGGGAGTTTGCAGGCCTGGCAGCCAAAGGCAGGAGAGGAATCGTTTGTCCTGAGGCAGAGAGCGTGGCTTGTCCGTGGGCTGCAAGTCCGACAGCCCCCAAGAAGTGATGCCGTCACGCGTGTGTTCACACGTAATTCGCGCTCCAGGCCTCGCGAGAGGAGCCCACGGCCGCTGTCCCGTCGGGCCTGGGGACCCAGCGGGCTGAAGCCCGCGCTCCCAGAGGTCCCCCGGGAAGGAAATTCCATCAGCTCCCAGAGTCCCCGTTCCGGCGGCTCCTGCAGGCTTTCCTTCTATCTGACCTAAATCTCCCTTGCTGCAATTTAAGCCCATTTTCCCTTGTTTTGTTTTGAGTGGAAACGGAGAACAGCTAGTCCCCAGCTGCCTCCGGGAGCCGGGTGAGTCACAGTCCCTCACGCCTCCTGCCACACGGAAGCCTTCTCAGACCCCCCCCCCCCCCGTCGAGTCCCTCCCCGCAGGAGTCCCCCAGAGAACAGCGTTCACATGAGTGCAGGAGACGGGACGGCACTGGGGTGGCCCCCGGGGCCGCGGGAGGGCACGCAGGAGGTGGCGCTCCCCGCAAGGGTGCCCTCTGCCCGAGGAGCTGGGGGTGGGGGGTGGGGGGTCCTTGCAGGAGGTGACAGCCCGTGAGGTCCTGACCCCGGGAGGAGCTGGCTGGGGAAAGAGGAGGCGTTCCAGACAGATGTCATTCGCTCCAAGTCCCACGTTTGGGTTTTGAAAACTGGTTCTCTTCGTTATACCCTCCTCTACTCCAGGGCTTACGTGGACTCTGGGGTTGCACGTCCTCACCCACTCGTTTTGTTTTTAGTGAGCGTCTGACTGCGGGGAAGCCGCCGTGGGCGGCCACTGCCACACGTGTGTCCTGGGGGCCTTCCTGGGGGCCGCTTTGTCTCCTGAGCTGCGAGACTGCTGTCTTCATTTTGTGTCTTTTTACCTTTTTACTTCTGGGAACAAAGGACCCCCACTTGCTCCTACTAAACATTAGCTGTTGTGTGGGCCATGGAAGCCAGTTCCTGGTAGAGTTGGGTTCATGACTGATAGATGACGGATGGATGGATGGATGGATGGATGGATGGATAGATAGGTAGATAAAATTGGATTGGAAAGCCGTAGATCTCAACAAAGCCTGAGTTTAAAAAAAGCAGTGGCACTGAGTGTCCCAGACAGCACACGGGGAAGGCACGGCCAGTACAAGTGAAGAATTTTTAGTTTGCTTGGGCCCCTGGAATTCACGCCTTCCTACTCTGTAGGATAAATGGAGAGAAACCAAACCCTTTTTCCCAAGCAGTTATCCAACTGAAATACTGAGATGTGAGCAAGGGCATTTGGCTTTTTTTTTTTTTTCTTCATAACTTGGCCAAAAACCCTATCCAAACTACTTGGCTTCAACATAAAGGAACCAAAGAAAAAGGGGAAAAAAAAAAACAAACCCGCATTGATTGGATTTAAATAATGGAATTGCCATTAATATCTTCCATAAAAGATGATTGATTCTGACTTGGATTTATGGGAAGTTGGGGCTTGTAAAAGTAAACAGCCGTTCAATATTAATGCTGGTTGATGTGCACGCCCTGCCCCCCAGGGCTGGTTAAATGGCTGGGCTCCCAGCGGCTGGGTCTGGAGGGCTGGGAGGGCAGTCCCGCGCCCAGTTACCCCCTGTGCTGGTCTAGGAAGCCAGCCTGCACCCGATCCCTCCTTCCTGGACATGAGATCCTAATGTGAGAATGGGGAGACCAGCAGCCTTCACCTCTGCTCTGTGGAAGCCCACAGCCTCCAATGGGACTGAGGCCCCCAATGGCCTGGAAAGTCTCCCCCGCGCCCTGCACAGCTCCCACGCTCCTGTGGGCTTGCTCTGAGCGCCTCTGCAGGCGGGTAGGTGTGTGAGTCGCGGCAGCCTCTAGCTTCACTGTTCTCATGGCCCAGAGCTCAACAGACTGACCTTTAGTGCAGGGGCGCGTGGGCTGCGGGTTTCAGAAGCAGTGTCTCCAGGGATTCTTGCCTCCTGCTCAGGAAAAGAGGGAGGTGAACCCTGGATTCTCCGGGAAAGTGGTAGCAGGCCCTATGGCTTTTTCTCCTCAGGAAGGACCCGTGATTGAGGGTGATGGGGGCCGCCCATCTGGGTGCCCATAGCTGCCATGCGTGCCAGCATCCCACCCGCCTGGCTGTCAGCCCTGCTCCTGACCCTCTCACGCTCAGGTGGCTGCTGCTTTCACTCCCATCCAGGCAGCTTGAAACCCATGTCCCTGCCTCCCAGCCCTCTAGGCACCATTGATCCCCTGTCCCTTAGCTGTAAACGGGCACCTCCTGGACGCATCCCCAGGCTCTGTACCCACATGGTCCCCTTCCACTCCCCAGGGTGCCCCTCAGGGGCCACAGACCTCACAGAATTTGTTAGCTCTCCTCCAGCCCACTCCTCGATTAGTGCTCCCCACTTCTGGGAATGGCCGCACCATCTACCCAGATCCCAAGTCAGAAATGTGGGACCCTCCCCTCTTCTGTCACTCTCCACCCCCACATCCCAGGCTCCTGTCTCTGTCTCCTCACCTCTCCCCCATCCTTCCCTCCATTCCCATTGCTCTTGACCTGGCTCAGCAGGCCTGCATCAGCTCTAACCCAAATGGCTGGCATGGTATCCCTGCCTCATTTCCTCCCCAGCTCCCTCATCACCCCCCTTCCAACTCCTGCATGCTGGCCTCCAGTGCCTTCTCTAGGGGTGAGTCACACTGTCAGCCTGCCAGTCCCTATGGGGTGAAGTCCAGGCACCTGCTTCTGGAAACCCACACCTCCTCCATGCTGAAAGTACCACCTGCGGTCACGCTCTGGAACTTTATGCCCCAGTGCCTTTTCCGTGCTGTTTCCTCCACTTAGAATGCCGCTCCCACCCCCACCCAGGCCTCCTCCCGGGGCAGAACTAGCCCTTCTCATGCATGCTCGCCTCACTTACTGCCCGTACCTTTAATGCAGGAAAGGGAATGAACCCTTGAGGGCCCTCTGTATCAGACATGTTTGGAGCCGCCTGCCTTTCCCACAGCACCTTCTGGAAACATCTGTCCTCACCCACAACCCCTGCTGCTGACAGCAGGTCATTTAACCCCCACCCCTTCCGCCTTCAGCCTCATTTATCGGACTAGGAGCAGATTCCTGATTTCCAAGCTACCCTTCCCCCCGAGTGGCCAGAGACTGACTAAAACGTGAGCTAGACCAGTAAGATCTGCCTTCTGCAGTGGGAACTAAGGGACCACCAGGACCAGGCACTTCAGCCAAATGGAAACACGGATGCAGGACAGCACTTAGTCCCAGGCTCTGTACATACATAACAAAAGGTCGAGTCTCAGAGGTGGTGATTAGGAGGGAAGGAGAAGGGAGAGAGGGAGAAGGTGAACCGTGAGCAGGAGATCTTGCCCGTCGTGGCTGCTCCTGAAGCTCCCCTTGTTTCTCCCATCTGCTGGCTCCCCCGAAACCTCACCGTTGCCTCATAACACCTCCCTCTAGCATGAGCTGGTGTGGGTAGCCTCTCTTTAGTGAAACCAGACCCTAACTAGAGTGACAACTTTGGAGCAGCTCGCGGCAAAGCTGCCAATTAGGAATTCTCATTGCCATTTTTTGACAGGTAAGTCCATGGAGGCTCAAAAAATGTTAGGTGACATTGTCAAGGCTGTAGGGCAAGGATGAACAGAGCCGAGATGCGGGCCAAGCTTTCTCATCTATGGCCACCACCTCCTGCTCGGAACTGGCACCACCATGCCACCTCCCATTAGCCGTGATCACTGTCCCCTCCTCTCCTATGCCAGACCCATCGAAGGCGGGACTGTGCCTCCCCCCGCTGCCCACCGTGGGCTCGGACACAACAAAGGCATCAGGTGCCTGATGGCTATAACTGAGTTTCCATGCTGCATCTCTCCATTAAGGTTGTACCGCATCTCCTCGTGTGCAACAATGCAAACAGCCTAAGACACAACGGGCAGGTGGAAGAAATGGTTTCTGAGGTCCTTTCCTGCTCTAAAACCTCATGGCCGTGTGGTCCCTGCCCCGCCTACCTCACGGGAATGACAGAAAGTAGAACACTGCACATGCTTGGCCTGCTGGGCGTTTGCTCCATCCCGCTCTTGCAGATGGGGCCGCCCTTTCGCACGATTCCCCAGAGGCCCCCTCGCCGGGGCCCTTCCTCTCCCTGCTTGTGGTTTAAGAGGGATTTGTGCCGTGGCCAGGCGGGCCGCAATTTTCAGGCATCCCTGATAGCAGCTTCGCCTAATGAGGATGCGATGCTTACACATATTTTCATTCTTTAAAAAAAAGATCGGCTATTAATTTGTCAGAATTATTCATATTTTACTGATGATATTTTCCATGTATCTAATCAGGGAGCTCATGAATAGAAATGAAACTATTTAAATACAGAGATGGTGTACATTGTAAGATCTTGTTTTCTCAAGCTGTTTCATAATGCAGTGCATACATTTATTTCTTCTAAAAACAGGTTTTTGCAACCATCGAAAAAAGTTTTTTTAATCTCTGATTAAATATGACTCTATTCAGATATGCTAAATTGGCGAGAGTGGTGTGTGTGTGTGTGTGTGTGTGTGTTTGCACACACGTGTGTGCCTGCCTGTGGGGTCACTTGAAGCATGTCTTCCGGTCTTCTCCATAGGGACAAGAGACTGTTTTCAGTGAGAAAAGTGGAAAACACATTTGGATCAAATCTTTTGGATGGAAGGCTGGCAGAGTAAAAGTACAAATTGAAATTGGGTTGAATAATATTCGAGATAATTATTTGTACAATGTAGCCTCTTAAACTGCTCAAAATTCCAGCAGCACTTACCTACATTGAAAGTGGCTTGGAATCATTAAACAAAGCCAGATATTAAATATACTATTGCTATCTCTCGAAACATTAGCAAGTAATGTAAAACACATGGCATCTACTCAATGGAAAATCTGAGAATACAAATTATAATAGTTGTCTTATAAGACCTCTGGGAAGCTTGAACTGAATTGCTTAATTCCATTAATAACAAACTATTACTCTAGCTATTAAAGCAACATAAGGTAATAGAGATCATGTCGAGAGATTGCACTGAGGCTCTTTCTTCACCTAGCACAAATTTATTCAGGGGCATTGATAGATTTTAATTGACTATGGCAACTGAATAGCAACAAAGGAAATTGAATGTCTTTTGAAAAGCTCCACATTTTCTAGAAGCAAATAGCAACACCAAAATGAAGGTTTGGGGGAGCTGGGAGAGGCGAGGGAGGGCGTTGAGGAACATCCGTACCAGAAGCTCCTCCACAGAAATGCTGTCCTGTGATCTGAACAGAAAGTTCCTTGGGAGCAAGTGCACCATGAGCATCTTTTTCATCCCCACGCAGTCCAAACCGAAATGAAACTCATCCAGGATGCTGTAAAGACATGTGCTTTATCATGCATATCCATGGGGCATGCTTCCAAGATATGGGACTAGAGGGACCTTCATGCCGGCTGCTGAATCTCTGGAGAGTTCTGAGAACAGGGTTTGTTTCGGCCTGGGGGCCCACTAATGGCTTATCGTGGCTTAGCAGTGGCATCCATGATTGTGGCTTAGCAGTGGCATCAAGGACTCCTCATCACAGTCTGGCAGTGGTGTGGGTGACCCACCCCTCATTGTGACTCTGAACCTTGATGACCACTGAGGCCTCCTTTGGCTCCTGTCTGGTCCAGGATAGATTCCAGTGACGTGTCACCTACTTTTCTCTTCCACGTTTTGGCCCTCTGTCCACTACTCATGGTCCCTCTGTCTTCTTTTCACACCCTATCTGGATCAGGTATCTGTCCTGTGTCTCATATGGGCCTGGCTTTGCATGAAGTCAGGTTTTATACTAGAGTCTGCTCTGGATGCCATAACAAAATACCACAAACTAGGTGCTGAAACCATGGAAACTTGTTTCTCACAGTTGTGGAGGCCAGAAGACCCAGACCAGAGTGCCAG
Organism: Hyaena hyaena; assembly: GCF_003009895.1. Lineage (NCBI taxonomy): Eukaryota > Metazoa > Chordata > Mammalia > Carnivora > Hyaenidae > Hyaena > Hyaena hyaena. The sequence continues at coordinate 3,152,598 of NW_024080770.1, read as the reverse complement.
CTCAGTCAGTCTCTGGTGAGCACTCTCTTCTCGGCTTGCAGACAGCCACTGTTTTGCTGTGTCCCTCACGTGGCAGAGTATGAGGGAGAGAGGGGTGCTTTCTCTGCTGTTTCTGCATATAAAACAACTAATCCTATTCGATCTCATTTATGAACCTTAATTCTTCCATAAAACCTCTGTTTCCAAGTACAGTCACACTGGGGGTTAAGGCTTTACTGTAGGAATTTGGGAGGGACACAATTCAGTCCATAGCAGTTTTGAAGTCCCTTTTTCATCTTGCTGTACTACTCTCCCCCCCCGCCGCCACCGCCAACCTCACCCCCAGCCCCAAGTACCCAAGTGCTGCTTCAGTTCCTCTGTTTGAAGGGAAACTCATTTTTATAGTATTACTTTATTTTATATTTTTAAATAGTTTATTGTCAAGTTGGTTTCCATATAACCACCCAGTGCTCATCCCCACAAGTGCCCTCCTCCATGCCCATCACCTGCTTCCTCTCCCCCCCACACCTATCAGTCCTCAGTTTGTTCTTGGCATTCAAGAGTCTCTCATGGTTTGCCTTCTTCCCTCTCCCCCACTATTTTTCCCCTTCTTCTCCCCCATGGTCCTCCGTTAAGCTCCTCCTAATCCTCGTATATGTGCAAACATATGGTATCTGTCCTTCTCTGCCTGACTTATTTCGCTCAGCATAACACCCTCAAGTTCCATCTATGTTGCTACACATGGCCAGATTTCATTCTTTCTCATTGCCATGTAGTATTCCATTGTATAGATAAACCACAGGGAAACCCATTTTTAAAAACTTTTTTTGTTTGTTTATTTTTGAGAGAGAGAGAGAGAGAATGAGCGGGAGAGGGCCAGAGAGGGAGACACAGAATCCAAAACAGTCTGCAGGCTCTGAACTGTCAGCACAGAGTCTACGTGGGGCTCAAACTTGGGAACCACAAGATCATACCCTGAGCTGAAGTCAGACGCTTAACTGACTGAGCCACCCAGGTGACCCAAAGAAACCCATTTTTAAAGGAAACTCTACCCAGATGTGAGGGGCTACTGGAAGTTTCCCCGTGGTGGCAATTCTAGAAGGTGGTAAGGAGCCTGCAGTCACTAGAAGAAGGCAAGGTCACAGGGCACCCCACAGTCACGCCCATTGGACTGGGCCCGGATCCTTGTGCTGCCTGGCCCATGGCACATGATGATGACGCTGCAGAGGTGCTGGAAGGTCGTGTCTGCTGATGTCTGGGCTTCCCACTGGTTTGGGGGCAGGTCCCGAGCATCGCCTCACTTCAGCCTATAGGGTTACCTTCTCACTATTTTCTGCCCAGCGCGGCAACGAGTGTGACGTTCAACTCCGTTGTATCCATAGGATTGGGGACACTGTCTCTTGCACTGTCCGTCGGTCCCAACTGCCCTCCAGGACACGTCAGAGGAGATTTGGAGGGCTGGCCTGCAGCACACAGCAGCCCCCCTGTGTGATGCCTCCTCGAGGGCACTGGCCCTTCTCAAGTCTTGTCAGAGCCAGGCTCTGGGTGCGACGCCTGGGAAGGGGCTCTGGCTCTCAGTGGTGGGCGCCTGCTCGAAGGCGCTTGGGAGAATCTAATCCCACCGCGGCTGCGGCACATGCATGTGTTTGAAAACCTCCTTGGCAGGCAGGACCTCCTAATTTTTTCCACTTCTTGTGATTAGCGTTGCAGACTAATCCTAGCACCAGACTCAACACCAGCTGTTCTTCCCCCACTGCTTGTTTTTACTTGGAAGCCAAATCCCGGAGCTGCTGCTGCATCGGCTGGCCGCGCTTCTCCCCGCAGCCAGTCACCTGCCGCATGACCCCAGGTGAGCTATCTCGCGACCTGGCCGCCTGTGTGCTTCACACAACCTGGACCGCACTCCTGTCTCAGGGCGGGAGCCACACTCGGTGCCAGAGAGGCCTCTGGCTCACCTGTCAAGGCAGTGTGACAGCAGCCGTTCGCAGAGCCAGACTGACCTTAGGAATTTGATTCTGCATTCCAAGACCTCAGACATCCCTGGGCACCATGTACAGGTTTTGACGTAACGGGATCTATGCAAAGCAATGCATGCAACATTTAGATACCTGTTATAACTTGACAATGAAATGAACACACGTGACCCCACCTCCGAACTTAAGAACTAGAATAGTGCCAGACTATTGAAATTACCTGGTTTCTCAATTTTCCAGCTCCCTTGAGATTTAGAAAGAGGTCTGCAGGAAGAGCACAGGCCTTGGCCCCTCCCTCCTGCCCCGCCCACATTGTGGGCATCTGGAGGACAAGGACCTCCGCCCTAGGGGCCCCCAGTTTGCAGTCACAGCACCTCCACCCTTCAGTGGGGCCCTGGCCAGGCAGCGAGGTCTCGGTGGCCTCCAGCCCAGCAGGAGTGGCCAGAGCTATCCTGTGGAATCCAGGGAGGGTTACTTGGCAAGATGTCTCCCAGCTCTGTGAATGTCCCCATAGCATCCCCGCTTCCTCCAGTGACTTCCATGGCAGTGCTCGGAGGAAGGTTATTTACAGCTTGCAGACACTGGAGCTCAGACTTCTGCATCCTTAGATGCCATCGATTTGCATTTCTATGAGAGTTTCTCACATACCTGGAAGGCCCTAAAAACAAATCAGGGAGTGTGGCATATGGGACATTTGCCCTCCAAACACTCCAACGTCAAGAAGAATTGTGATTGTCAGAAATATCATATTCCTGTCGAAAGCACATGAAATGAGCTCTGTAAATTGGGAAACATAAGTCACGGTTATATTTGTTTTGCTGCCATGTAAGAATCACGAATGTCTCCTAGAACAGGAAACAAAACAAAACTATGAGCCCTTTTAGAGTGACTTAACGTCCAACCACAGCCACCTCTACCCGGCCGTGCTGTTTCTCTTGCTACAAAATTCCTGACTCCCTTCGTCCTCACATATTTTGGGCCAGTTGGTTTCTTTCTTGGCAACTGCGGTTTATTGAAGACAGGATTAAAGTAAATCACTCTTTTCTCCTCTTTGGCAGCCTCCGATGGTTTTGTTTCTCCAGCGGCTGCCCACTGTTCGGATCTCTCTCCTTTTCTCTTTTCGCTCCATTCTTCCTTCCCTCGCTTGGTTCCGAATTCCTGAACCAGAGGATCACGCAGGGAGCCAATGGTTTCCTGGAGCAGAGCGGTGCTCAGCACCCCAGGCAATGCACCTGTGCACCTCTCCCCCATATCCTTCCCCCGCCCCTAAAAACAGTTATACAGACCTGTGGGGGGGACAGTGGGACAGCGACTCAACCAGGGTGAGCAGAGGTGACAGAGATAGAACTCTCCTCTGCCTGAGGAGATCGGGCCAGGTGCAGGGTATTATAGTGGTCTCAGAGAAGGGGAACACATGGCTGGAGGAGTCTGGGAAGGTTTGTTATCCCTCGAGCATCTTCCACTGGGTCCTAAAGCAACGTAGGCTTGAGATCTATGGGGAAGCACAAAAATGCCAGCTGTGTCATCAGGAGGGCACGAAGCTGGGATCCCGACTGTGGTTGGGAGCGAGGGCCTGGGGCTGAGTCCTGCTCTGAAGTCAAGTCTGTGTTAGGTTAGCACTGAGTAGAGAATATCCAGGGGGACAACAATTGGCCTAAGGACTGCAGGAATGGTTGACTGAGGATTTCAAGCCAGAATCCTAGGATGTGATATACGGGCAGTGAACGCAAGATTCTGTGAGCTCTGAGACTCCAATGCCGCCATGATCGTTTGGTTTGTATGTATGCGTGTTTCTCTGAACACTTAGAAAACAGGCAAGGATTCTCCTGACAATCAAGAAGTCTGGGATTTGGGCAGCAGTAAATCTCCTTTCTCTGAAACCCTCGTGTACACTCCATTTTTGCATCTCTACGTTGGCTTCAGTGCCAAATGGACTGGGGCTGGAGTGCTGAAAAGGTGCCTTGATATTCAGGTGGATGTGGGAAATCAAAGCAAATGCCCAGCCCAGTGGGGATCTCTAGGCCCCTGGGTGGCAAGAAGCCCCTCTGGCTGGATTCAGAAAGCATTGAGAGGAAGGAGAGAGAGCTGACTGGAAGGAGAATTGGGTCCTGCTCTAGCACCCAAAGCAACACCCAGCCACACCATTGCTTTCTCGGTGCCTCCATTAGGAAATTCGGGAAAAGTCAGGAACTTTCTAGAACAATACTGCCCACAGTCGAGAACTTTCAGGAGTCATGGAGGTATTCCACACGGTATCGTCTAGTTCTACTGAGCACTTCGAATGTGGTTGGTGTTACTGGGGAACTGAATTTTTAATTCTGTTCAAGTTAAGTTAATTTAGTTGAAATAGCGACACGGGTTGGCAGCCACAGTACTATTTTAGCAGCGTGACTCCAGAAGGCCCCAGAGCAGAGCCCGGGTGAGGCTGCCCCAGGCCTCCCAAGACTCCAGAAGATCGTGTCCCTTTCGAAGCCTCAAAGAGGCAGAGCCTACTGAGCTCTCAGAGAGAACTTATCCTGAAAACCGGAATGGGCCGGATGCTTACTGAGGTCCCAAGGATCAGGCACGTTCCTCCAGTCATGTAGTGGGCTGTGCTGGGCATAGGAAAAGATCCTCCAATTTCCCCCAGAGCCCTTTTCCCTCTTGCTGCACAAAGTTTCCTCTGTTCCGGCTGTCTGAGGAAATGGTTTTACAAGGCGTTGTTATTATTTTTTGTTTCCTTGGCGTATTCCTGGAAGCTGTACCTGGGTCCCCACGTCCATTTGATTTCTGGCTGCTCAAGATTCACCCCTGGCCAGGGTGGTGGGGTTTTCCACAGACCAGTTTAGAGCTGCCCCCATGTCTCTCTTCCTTGGGGTGTTTGGAGAGGAGATCAAGGGGCGGGGAGGAAATGGGTGGATGGGGGCCGTTTGATGGCCAGTCCACCGAGAAGGCCCGTCTTCTCTGCATGTAAGTTAGGAATGCCTGGAGAGATACTGCCAGGTCTGAGCAGTGGCCAGAGTTGGGGTGCTTTGTTAAGTGCCCTGGCTCTGGAGTTACCTATGGAGAAGTCAGACTCCCTGCCTGCTTTCAACAGTCTGACTTCCCAGAGTAGGCAGGGATGCTAGGGAAGAAGGGCACCAGTCAGAACCCAGGATGAGGAGAAACAGACCATCAACCTTTGGAAAGCTGGATGCAGCACTTGGCCTGACCCTTCCCCCCATCAACCTCCCAGGGAGTAAATCTTATGGGGAGCGGGGGTCGAGTAGGACAGCACTCAGAGATCCAGAACCTCCTAGACCCCGTGTAGACTCAGGAAATAACAGAAAGTGAGGGAAATGGCTCAACAGTCTCTGTGTTTGTGGCACATCTTTTCTCCCTGGGCTGCTTGGGATTCTAAACCCTTAATCTTTGGCTTCATTCTGTAGAGATAGAGCACTTGTCCACTGGCTGAGAAGGGTGGAAAGAGATGAGTAGGGGCATTTGCCTTTCCTAGGGTAGAAGGTTCATTTGAGAGCATTGGCTTTGAGTTTAGCGTTGTAAGAATAATTAATTTAGATGGGGACTCTCCTTAAAGCCACAGACATGCATGGGTACCACCTGTCCCCCAGCAAGGGCACAGTGAACGTTATCATCTCTGCCCTAAAGGAGAGACTCTTCCCAGTGTGGTCTCAGTGGAAGGAGGGAGCTATTCAGACAGTGTTAGCAAGGACGGATGCAGGGTGGTGCAGTCATGCCAGACAGTGAGTCCAGGAAGGCTTCATGGAAGAGGGAGAGACTGGAGCTAGGGCTTGACGTGAGTAGCAGACTTCAGATAATCTGAAAAGAGTCAGGGCAGGAGGGGCTCTTCAATAATGGAGGTGGGGAAAAGAAACAGGTAAGGGATGGGAAGCCATGGAGAAAGTTTTATTATTACAACTTCCAGTCATTGGAGTTTATGCTTGCTATGTTTAAACCTTATGAATTGGCAAACCATCTGCTATCATTTGTCAGGTGCTGGTTTGTGTTTCTAGAGACCTCCCCCCCACCATCACCCACCTCCCCCCAGGCCAGAAAGGCAGAGAAACAGACAAGATTCTGATAACGGTGACATGATTTTTATGTGATGGCCAATCAACTGTGACTTTGAAGCCACTTTTAACACATTTTTCCCTGATTTAAAACAGTTTTGGAAGTTGATTTCTAGGTTTATAAAAAACCCCGTCTATTTTGAGTTTGGAAACATAATTAATTATTTCCTAGAAAAGAGTTTTAAAACCTGATTACTTTCCCCAGCTTCACATCTCCTTGAGGCTATTTAAAAAAAAATCAGATTTCAAATCACGCACATGGAGCGAGTAGCTTTTTCGAGTTCAGTTGACGAGGTTGCACTTTGACATGCTTTTCAAGATTTGAATATTTTTATAAATCATGATTATGCTACTGTTTAATGAGAACAAAAGTGGAAATAGCATCTGCTTGTCTGCCGCAGCGCCTCTTCCGGCCTGTGTGTGCTGTCTGGAAAAGTTGTGGCCCAGTCTGGAGAGCTGATGAGCCTCTTGATTAGCTGAAATTGCTTCCTGCGGTAGTTTGGGGGCGTCGGTGCTGTGATGAACTGGGTCATTTCAGGGATCCGGGACACAGGAGCTGCTCTGAGATGAGGAGTGGCTGACAGTCTAGCTCAAGTCAGAAACCCACAGCATGGACATGTGGGCTCCAGTGGAAGCTGGGACTGTGAGGGTATGTGCTTTGCTAGACGGTCAGCTTCTCTGGGGGCAAGGGTAGCAGCCAATACAGGTTGAACTGAATCTACCTGGGATGCAGTGTTGTGACTGCTGTTTATGGGGCCCTGAGGGTGGAGAATGGAGATGGTCCAAGGCAGCAGCGTGCACATGAGAGGAGCCTAACTCCATCATCATTCAGTCCAGTCACTGGTGTGTTCAGGTTGAAGAAACTAAGTCAGCAAAAGAGCTCAAATATGGTGCTCTTTGTTTTCTGAGTTTTTGAACGTTGAGACATGTTAGTTTTCTTTCAAAATAGCGAAACTAAAATTGTTTTTGATTTTTAAACTGTTACCATTTTTATCTGGAAAACTCATCCTTCCAGACTCCTTAGCACCAGCCCTGATGCTCCGCTCTAAATAACGTGTGTAATGTAACTTCAGTGCCTGGATCCTAGGTGGATGGTTCAATCACTTATGCACTGACCAGTGGAAACATCAGGGCAGTCCACATCCCCGTCAAGAAAACAAACATTTCTGTCAGAAAGTTCCAGAAAGTTCTTCACGCCCTTTCTCAGTCTACCCTCTCCTCCAAAAGCAACCACTAACTGGCTTGTTTTTCACATGCATTTTAATTCAGTGTTTTTACATTTAAAACATCACCTGCGTTTTGAAACTGAAAGGTCTGCTGCTGATTCCTGGGAGCCCCTGAGTGGCCGGGAAGGTGGGGGGGTGGGACATTCTCTGGAGGTTGCCCAGCGGCACCCCCCCACCGCCCCAGCTCACACTTGGAGGTCGTTTGAAGTCTCATCAGCTGCACACCCCCGCACCTGGAACCTCAGACGTTCGCAATACCTAGAGAACAATGGGTAGCAAGAAAATTCATTCTGTGCTTTCTCCAGGACTGCTTGCCTGCAATTGTGCCTGCTGAGCAGGAGGACTCCAGATTAGAGAGAGAGAGAGAGAGGCCTGCTTTCCCGGCCTGCATAATCAGCATCGAACATATTTCTGCCCCAACAAAGAGAACAGTGTGTTCCTGAGACGCTGCTCTGCGGCTTGGAGGCTTGCTGGTGGGTGGTTCTCCCGGGAGGGAGTCAGACTATCCGGCAGCGCCCCCGTGCCCCCCCTTTTTTTTGCCCCAGACTCTCTGGTTCCTGAGGAGGGGGCCACACACGTGGCCTAGCAGAGGGCAGACACAACTCTGGCTTCTGTGCCCCCTCTGTTCCCCCTGACCCTCACAAAATAAAATCCCTGCAAGCCCACCCGCGTACCTAGTTGATTCTGCTCCTCACACCACTGTGGCTGCTCTGCCTCTTGAGATGCGGCGTGTGTTTCATTCCATGACGCCAAAGGCGGCTCTGCCTTCTAACAGAGCTGTCGTGGCTTCCCAGCCGAACCCCTCCTCTGTCACTCTGTCCATGGCGTCCACAGCGGCACTGTGCTGGGCCCCGTGGACACTTCCAAAGAGGAGCAGCCAGGCGGCCAGAATAGCCAGGCTGCGGTGTGGCCCAAGCCCCTTCTGGGTCCTGTCTCTCCCCTGTGACCTCCTGGGGTTGACACTATTGGTTTGATCACTAACATTCCATTAGGACTCAAGTCTTTTTGTCTTTTGGGGGTGACCAAGATTGGAAAAATGACTTTTTCTTTTTTTTTTTTTTTTTTTTTGGTCTTGTACCTATACTTGTATTTTCCTCTTTAATCATCAACGTTTGAATGCGGAAAAATAACCCAAGGATGTATGTGTTTTGTTTGACTGTCACAGTCATGCCCTTTGTAAAATTACCCCGAGGCAAGAGAAGTAAAGATGTAAATCATTAAGGTACTAAGATGCATTGGCCTGTGCACGTGACGACAGATCTGAGCCGGAGGGGGCTCCCTGGGACCCCGGACTGGAATGCATCTGGTCACTCTGACCATTGACAGATCACTCCCTGGCCTGTGCCCTAGCTGCTCCCTCTGAGTGAAGGTTAGGCTAAAGGTCTCAAGGCCCTTCAGCATGACCCTGTGTGGCTCCCTGATACCTTTGATATCACTGGTCTCTTAGATGTCTGCCAGCGTCACTGCCAATTACACTGGTGAGCTTTCAGAGGTTTTTAGAAACCCAGACCGGAAAATACAGAAAAGGCCATGGGTAGCGCTGTCCCATTGATGATTATGGTTGATGCACACGGCTCGTACATTGCCTTCCCTACACAACGGCCCGGCCAGCCAGGCTCGTACTGTGCAGCCTCACTTATCCAGGAAGCGGAAAGAACCTCAGGGGCCCATGATCGTGAAGCACCTTCACTTTTTTTTAAAAAAATTTTTTAATGTTTTATTTATTTCTAGGAGAGAGAGAGAGACAGCATGAGCAGGGGAGGGTCAGAGAGAGAGGGAGTCACAGACTCTGAAACAGGCTCCAGGCTCTGAGCTGGCAGTCAGCACAGAGCCCAACGCGGGGCTCGAACCCACGAACCGCGAGATCATGACCTAAGCGAAAGTCGGACGCTTAACCGACTAAGCCACCCAGGCGCCCCGCACCTTCACTTTTTTATGGAAGCTGCCTCATCTGTGCTCTGGCCCCCACCCAGACTCTCAGGAATGAGTAAGGTCACAGGTGAGAAAAGAGGGCCGTGACCCCGAGAGGCAGCTGCTGTGAGGGAGGAAGAGGCAGGCAGGTCTCAGAACACAGCCCTGAAGGCCTCCGGTCCTCACACAGTCCTGCTCATACTGCGTTCTGTGCCTCAGCAAAGAAGAGCCCAGCCCTCAAGGCCATATAAATTATAAAATGTTTCCACGTGCTCATATCCTTCCCCCACCCCCCCACCCCCACCCCCGGGAGCCTCTGGCTCCAGCCTGAAGGAGGCCACTGGGCTGGGAACGTCTCAGAAACATACTCTCTGAACCACCCGTGAGGTCTGCAAGAGCAGGGCCAAGCTGTGGGTTCCTGGTTGCTCACTTAGGGCCTCGGGGCCAGAGGGGTCTCGGGAGACCCTGGAAGCCTCCCTGTGACAGCTCAGGCCAGTGATGGGTCTTCCTGAGAACAAGTCCACATCCCGAAGGGAAGAGGATATGTGTTCCGTACATTCTGTCCAGGGCCAGACAAATTTATAATACATTTCAAAAGTGTTTTTCACCAAAAAAAATTTTTTTAATTAATATTTGGTGCTTAAAGTGACAAATGTCAGTTCCCTGGAAAATCCACTCACTTGGAAAAAGGTCAGAGAGTAAGTGATAGCCCGCCAGCCAGAGCTTTCGAGAACAGGGGCGACTGTGGCACCAAAGAGACTGCTGGTGAGTGAGGGGCAGGTGCGGGGCCATCCCCACTGGTGCCCCCAGTGCTCACTGACGGGGAGTGGCAAGGGGTCCCCGCTCCAGACCTAACTGCCACTTCAGGTGGGAACACAGCTCTGCATTCCTCTGGACCGCATGCCCTCTGGAACCTCAGTGGCAGCTTCTAGGGTTTCCAAGCAACTGGAAACAAGAGGGGGTTGGGGCCAGGCTCAGGGACTTGCCTGAAATGGGTCATAGCTCCTATTGCAGCTGGAACTAGAGGGGGATGGGCACAAGCTGGGCTACAAGAAGGGGCTGAGCCACAGGTACTGGTGCCAGGGTTGAGCACTGATTCAGCCTGTAGTTCTGGTGCTCCCTGGGGGAGCCCTGCTCTCCGGCTGGCACGTGCTGAGCACAAGGCTGGGGGCTGGGGGCAGGCAGCTGTGTCACTGAGGCTCCTGGCCTGTGCCCCTGGCCCCTCCCCCAGATCTGGCAGGTAGCCCTCTCCACCCTCCACCCGTGCGTACTGGCTGGCTTTGATCTGCAGACCGGCCCCCGCAAGGCAATCTTTTTCAGAAGGTCCTTCTGCCTTTAATCTTCCCACAGGGAAAAACACCCTTGGTCTCTCTCCTCCTTGCCGCTGGAGTGCTTAGTCTTCTGTCATGCTGGCCTTTTATACACCATTCTTGAACGTTTCACACTCACAGAGATGTGTTCACCCTATTTCTCACTTTCTTTCCCAGGGGAGAAACTGAGGCCCAGGAACTGAGGGGGGACTGGAGTGGAGAGCTCCGTGATGGGGGTGACAGAGGGGACCAGCCTTGTCCTGGAAGTTACTCCCTGAGCGTCCCAGGGCCCCGGTGACTGCTCCCCGGCCCCACCACACAGGGGTGCTGTGTGCTGGGAGGCTCCTGACAGCAGGGGTGAGATGAGGCCATGATGGGCACCAGCTCAGCCACTCGGGTGCTCCTTACCGCTCTCTCCCCTCCGGCAGGGTTTATGCCACACCCCTGCATTCAGAACCCACTGCACTGGCCATGCTCTGTCTACACTTCGCTTCATCCCTCCACCCCTTTTGGTGAACACTTCATTTGCATTTTCCAGGTGACCCTCGGGACACCCTACATCTTACTTGGGTGCCACTTAACATGTTTGCCCCATCCCTGCCTCCCCAAATAAGCTCTCAAAACTGCCATCTGCTCTCCCAGCCCCATCATCCAGGAGGGGAGTTTCCCCAAACATCCCCGTAGAACCTTCTACGGATTCACAGAAAAGATGAAAACTCCTTCTGGGTCAATATGGGTGACGAGAAGAGGCATTTTCAAGGGTGGTTGGTGCATGGCTCCTCCCAGCTGCTGACCTGTGTGGGAGGAGAGGCTGGGGACACCGACGGGTATGTGCTGCTGGGCTGGTGTCATCAACACCTTCCCGGTCTTGCCCTGGAGGGGGGGCTTCAGAGGACACCCGGCCCAGTTTGGGAACCACCTCCCGGCCCCATGTGTCTCTGAAGAGGACGTTCTGTCTGCCATTTCCAATGTCAGGCAGGTCCAGCCGAGCTAACGAGGTCAGCTCCCCTCCTCACGCAACGGGGCCGCCAACCACAGGGCCGTAGACCAGAGGTAGGGGAACAGGCTTCATTCCTCAGCCTCACAGCAGCCTCCGCAGCCACCAGCGCACTTTACTGGCAAATAGCCAGAACATGTCATCTCCTCTGTTAAGAAAATGATGAGAAACAGGCAAACTGCCCCAAGACTGGTGGCCATTGTGCAGACTTGCTCCGGAGGGGCGTGACTGGGAGCCCTTTCTTACCCTTGGTGGTTCATTTTCCACCAGGCTGGGCAGCTGGCCTCATTCACAGGTCTTTCGTTAGCAAACAGGGCGGCTTATCTCATGTCCTGACCGACCCTTCCCCATGTGCCTCATGCAGACGCCTCACCCCATTGCCTTGGCCATGAAATTCTGCCTGCCTTAGCAGAGCCAGCTCCTGGCCCTCCCGCGTGGTGCTGTAGAGTCTCGGCCGGACCCTGATCCCCTGAGAGTTACCGCTCCCACAGGCCTTGTCCTAGGTCAAGGACGAGGACTCCAGCTACTCTCTGGCCTAAGTATGGGTGCTCAGAGCCATCACAGCCTTCCTTCCCTGTGGCCATTGAGATCACACTAAAACATTTCAAGGAGCTTCACCCTGGGCCGTGGGAGAGCACTGGGGAGTAAAGACAAAGGGTGTTACCACATAACCAGCAACGTTGTGGCTGCATCGGCCACGGGCGGCCCGTCGCTGCCCTGTGCGGGGCTCCGTGGTGTGCCCTGGCCACTGCTGTCTGCACGCTCCTGAAAGCCTGTGAGCAGCACAGGTGTCAGGATCCGAGAACACAAGGGGCAGGAAAATAGCAAAGACTTGCGGAACATTTAAGATAAATGATAATAATAAAAAAAAAAAGTAAGGGAGAAGTGGCTGCTTCAGAGACCGTTTGGTATGTCCTGACCTGCCAGATAATAGGATTACACGTTCCTTATCTCCGCCATGAACTAGCTCTGGGTCAGCCCCAGTCTACGCAGTGGGACAGTGGGACATAGATCCTTCCTCTCCTGCTTCACGTGCTTAGCTATGGTCACAGAAACTCACTTTTGGGATCCAAAACTCCCAGGGACTCAGTCAGCTTCCTGACCTTGTAGAGCCTCTGGGAAGAGGTGGCATTTTTTAGTCTGGATTTTTAGCATCTGCTCTTGTGTGTCTTCACCCATTTCTTGGTTCAAGAAACCCAGACTGATGTGTGTCTCTGCCCAGAGGGTCGGGCCTCATTTGAGCCTGGACTTTGGAAATTCACTCAGGGCAGCACGTTTGCTGCTGCAATATTATCTGTCCACTGGTTCTTCAGACCCTTCTCTCAGCTAGAAGCAGGGATCTGGGCCAACCCCCCCAGGGCCTGAGGCTGAGCACAGGGAGGGAGCAGGGAATGGCAGGCACCAGGCAGACCGATCATAGTTGCTGTGTCATGACCACCCCAAACCTAGACGTATGGCAAGTTGTTACATTAAGAGAGTCTGGGGGGGTGCCTGGTGCCTGGTGGGCTCAGTCGGTTAGGTGTCCAACTTCGGCTCAGGTCATGATCTCATGGTTTGTGGGTTCAAGCCCCACATCAGGCTCTGTGCTGATGGCTCAGAGCCTGGAACCTACTTCAGATTCTTTGTCTCCCTCTCTCTCTGCCCCTCCCCTGCTTGCACTCTGTCTCTCTTTCTCTCTCTCAAAAATAAAGAAACATTGATGAAAGAAAGAGGGAAAGAAAAAGAAAGGAAGGAAGGGAGAGAGAGAGTCTGGGTTAGGACATCAGACCAGGCACAGCAGAGAGCTTGTCTGCAATGTCCAGGACCTCAGCTGGGAACAGTCACAGGCTGGCGACTCAATACCCAGCCTGGGATCATCCAGAGGCATCTTCCCACCCATGGCTGGCGTGGACCCTTGCTGCCCACAAGAACAGCTGCACTGGTCCTCTCTCCTCTGGGCCTGGGCTTCCTCACACTGTGGTGGCCTCAAAGGGGATAAACTTCTTATATGGAAGCTCAGGGCTGGTGGGGAGGGTGTGTCCCAAATAACAGGTGGAAGCCACATTGCCTTTGATGACTTAGCCTTGAAAGGCACACTTTGTCACTTCTGCTCTGTTCTGTTGTTTACAAGCAAATCACAAGGTCCTCTTGGCTTCAAGAAGAGGGAAGTTAGACTCTTCCTCCTGATGGGGGAGGGACCAGGTTTTAAAAGAGTGTGAGATGATAGTCTGCCACAGCATCCCTGCTGTGGGTCCCTCTGCTTTGCAGATAAAAACCCAAAGCCTTGGAATGGTGCCCTGTTCCAAGCAGATTCCTTGGGCCTGCCCCATTTGGGATTCCTACCCTGGGGTCCCATGGCCCAGTGACTTCGAACAAGCAATTCAGTAAACCAGTTTCCCGTGACAATGACTTTTTTTGTGTGGGGACATTTAACATAAAGCACAGCCTAATACAGCAAAAGTCAGCTTCTACGTATCGGTGAAAGCTGAGACTGGAGCTAGACCTCTGGTTCCCAGGGCTGGCATTGCCACTTGCTGTGTGACCTTGGGCAAGTTACTGAAGTTCTCGGTGCCTCTGTTCCCTCGTCTATAAAATAGGGATGACGAAAATGGTACCGCCTGCATTAGTCAGCTCAGGCTGCCATAACAATGTACCAGACTGAGTGTCTTAAACAAGAGAGATTTATTTGCTCACAGTTCTAAGACTGGAAGTCTGAGACCCAGGTGCCAACCTGGCCGGTTGCTCTGAGTGCCCACTTCTTTGCTCAAAGATGGCCGCCTTCTCTCCTCCCATGGCCGCCTCACCTGGCTGTCTGGTGGTTCTTCTTATAAAGACACCAATTCTGCCCTTTCCTTGCAGGAGAGCCCTGCCCTCATGACCTCATCTGAACCTAATCACCTCCCAGAGTCACCACCTCCACATCCCATCCCATTTGGGGTTGGGATGCCAACACATGAATGGGTGGTGGGTGCCCGTTTCGGTGCACTGAAGGGCTTCTGTGAGGGTCCCGTGAGTTACTGCTTGGCGTGTGCCTAGAATGCTGCTTTCCCGTGGCAACTGCTACAAAATAAAATAAAAAGTCAGGTGAGGGAGCTCCGGGCAGGAAGCAGCTACTCTGCTTGCTGTCCAGGAGGCTGTGGCTTGTGGGGTCCTAGAGACATGAGTGATTCCTGCCTCTGTGTCTCAAGGACTCGCATCTTTAATGAGAACGCAAGTGCTGCCCGCGTGGGCTGGACGCGGGGTGATGGGGCCGGCCGCCGCGTCCAGGGTCTTGCACCGGATTGCGGTTCGGGAATCTTCCCTTCCCTCTTCTTTGGGCACGCATGGTTTCTCAAGTTCATAACTTACTCTCCTCCCTGGATTTGGGAGAGTGGGAAGAAAGGAGCCGAGGATGTCTTTAATTAAATATTGCCACTCCCTCCTCCTTAAGGTCACTTACAGTCAGTAAGGGGAAGGAGAAATATCTCTTTCTAAGGCCTCGCAAATGGGGAAAAAAAAAAACCCCACCCGAACTCCTGAATGCAAAACCGTTCTTATCTAGCCTGCATCCTTCCTTTGCTTATGATTTAATATGTGCATGGTGCTATAAAGAAATACAAAGCAGCTTGGGAAAAAGTCTCAGCCCTAAGAATCTTACAGTATTAAAACTCGAGTAATCCCACACAAGAGAAAAATTCAGCAAAGCCTGAGCTTGGCCCCTGCAAACGGGCGTGCTCCACCCCCTGCGACCTGGGGGCTGTGGGACGTCCCCGGAGAGCCTGCGCAGGCTGCTTTTGACAGCTGAATTTTATTAACTGTTTTTTCATTACTCCTGATGGGTCTGGCAATGAACTCTTATCAGTGTATTGTGGCGAGTACAAGTCAATTAATTTCTTTTAAATAACTTCAACTGAAATCCTATTTGATTTATATTCCAAAAATGATTTCCATTCCATTCCTTCCTGAGATTATAGTCCCGGCTGAGTTAATCACACTGGCTGCACAGACACCCATACCCCAGGGAGAAAACAGGATCAAGGAGAGAAGGAAATGAGAAGAAGGTGGATCTGAGCATTCTAAAGACCCTTTATTCAGTGCGAGGCCATGTGCTCGGTGACAGGAGAGCTCATTTAAATCTCGCCTGCAGAAAAGCCTATTTCTAGTCGTGGAAGCGAGGAATGAATTGAGAAACACAGAAGATGTTCAGAACGGGGAGGAGTCCTTACCTGGAAGCATGACCGGTGGCCACTGTGGCTGCTGAGGTTTGGTGGCCAGCCACCCCCTCCTCTGGCATGCAGAGTTAACTGCAGCTTCTGGGGCTGGGGTCCAAGGAGTCCCTTCTTCAGTGCTGCCCTGGCCGTGAGCACTAAGCTTGATGTGGCCTGCAGTGTGGGGCCACCCCAGGCCTTAGTAGGCTTGGCGGGCACTGTGAACAGAGCCCCAGCGAGCTCTGCCACCAGCTTGCCCATCTCCCTGACAGAGGCAGGCACAAGCAGAGATGCCACCCTCCCCGGGTCTGCCCAGAGAGTCCCTCTTTGTCACTAGCCAGGCCTTCCGGGTGATAATGCCTGGATTATCTGGGAAGCAGGGTGGCAGTCACACCCTCTCAGAGGAGATGGCCTGAGCTGGTGGCATCCAGCCCCGGAGGGCAGAGCTTAGTGCACAGCCGGTGACAGTGGTGAGAAGCTAGGACTCCGGGAGAGGGTGGCTCCCACCATGTGGGAGAAGCAGTGTGCCCTGATGCCAGGACGCCGAGCTGGGCTGGCAGGCTGCTGGGGGACAACGGGTCACAGCCCTGGGGTAGGACTACCCACTGAAGAACTCAGGGCAGTGAAAAAGTTTGGCAAAGATGAGTTTAGACCAAAAAAAAAAAAAAAAAGTATTTGCAAAATGCCTGCTGTGGACGCAGCATTCGTTTGCTGGGACTGCTGTGTGACAAAGTCGCACTGGCTGGTGGCTTCAGCAGTGGAACTCTATTTTCTCACAGTCCTGGAGGCTAAAGTCGGAGGGCAAGGGGTCAGCAGGATTGGTTTCTTCTGAGCCCACGAGGGAAGGATCTATTCCAGGTATTTCTCCTGGGCTTGGAGATGACCGTCTTCTCCCTGCACCTTCACATCATCTTCCAGATTCCCTCTTCTTCTTTTTCTTCTTCTTCTTTTTTAAAGATTTATTTATTTTTGAGAGAGAGAGAGAGAGAGAGAGAGAGCACAAGTGGGGAAGAGGCAGAGAGAGAGGAGGACAGAGGATCTGAAGCAGGCTCTACACTGACAGTAGTGAGCCCGATGAGGGGCCCAAACCCACGAACTGTGATCATGACCTGAGCTGAAGTCGGATGCTCACCCGACTGAGCCACCCAGGTGCCCCCAGATTCCCTCGTCTTATAAGTACACCAGTTGTATTGAATTAGGGCCTACCCTAATGACCTCATTATAAAGAGGTCATTTGTAAAGACCCTACCTCCAAATAGGGTTACTCTCTGAGTCATTGGGGGTTAGAGCATCAACATACAGATTTGTTGGGGGGACACAGTTCAACCCATAGAGACGCAAGCTAGCAGGGTTTCTCTAAACGTGAATGAGAGATTGCCAACATCAGAAGCATTTGGGGCACTTAATAAAAGTGTGAATTCCTGAGCCACACGTCACATCCACTGAATCAGAACCTCTAAGGATGTGGCTTATGATTTGGTATTTAAATAAACTAAATTAGTTCCCCAGGTGATGCTGGGGCCCTCTGAAGTTCTGCTATGTATGTAGGGAGCTGGAGAGGCAGCCATGGAGACGACACACCTTCAAGGAGCTGCCTAGTCGAAGGAACAAGACCTTTCTGAACGGTCAGAGAGCACAGAAGCCTGTATACAGCCGAGTGACCAACCGAACAACACAGCCCGAAGTGCCATGGTAACTTGGAAAAGGAAGGGGGGGTTCCCAGGAAGTAGGAAGCGTTGGGGAAGCAGTCCCAGAGGGCTATGTTTCTCACACTTCCCTCTGCACAGAAATAGCTCGAGGCCGAAGATTAGAAATACAGAAGGACAGGGATGTTTGAAGATGTGAGGCTCTGTATAAAAACTTATCTTGGTGTTCAGAATATCTCTGGGCAGCCTATCGCCTTTTTCTTTATCAAAAAGCAAATTTTTGCTTTTTTCTGGAATTCCTGTTGGCGGTCTTGGAATGTGATATGGGTGCCTGACACATCGACACTCAGCAAAGTTCTGCTGACTCGAATGTTTGGGATGTTGTGTGTGGTTTGTGGCTGTCGTGGCTTTATCTCTCAGGAGGGAGATGTGTGGCCATCAGACAGCAGACGGGACAGGTTTGGGCACTGCTGGCAACTCCTGACTCCAGCAGGTGAGCGTCGATATTGTTGTTTTAACTGACATTCATCCCTTCTGTCTCCCTATACTCGAATCGATCTCGGCCAACAGTGGTTTGACGGGAGACTACACAGAAATACCTAAGCTTCCCAGTGGGAAAGAACGTGCATGGAAAAAGGCAGGAAACACAGTGAGGCCCATGGACTTGGGAGCTGTGTTCACACTTACCGGCTGGGTGAGCTTGGCAAGTTAGTCTCCTTCTCTGTGCATCCGATTCCTTATCTGTAAGATGGAGAGAATAACAGTGCGTGTTGAGCATTAAATAAGTTAATCATGAAAGGAGTTTACAAATAGTGCCTGGAACATAAGTCTGCAATAAATGTTAGTGATCAATATATTTTTTTTCCACCTAGGTGAGTGATGTTCTGAGAATTCACCTCAAACAAGAGATCATGGCTGATCTCTGGGGACTGGCAAGTCACTAACATGCATCCTTCTTATCATGATCTGTATAGCTCAGTGACTTTTTCTGCTCTCTGCTCCAAGCTAAGGAGAGAGAACTTGGCCCCCCCAGATGGAAATGAAGCATCAGCCAAAGCAGGGTGCCTTCTGCAAGGCGGAGGCTGAGTGTGTGTGTGTGTGTGTGCGTGTGTGTGTGTGTGTGTACTCCTTCAGTCCTGAGGGCACTACATGTTGGTTAAAGAGCATCCCTTCCAGCTCCTAGAGATTCTGGAGCAAACAGCCTGCTCAGGCAACTTTTCCGTTTGTGTGTGCAGTGGGGATGCTGCTCCTGTGAGGCCATGTGCCTGATGCACGCTATTCACTCTGTTTCCCTCAGAACCAAGTCCCATTGCACAGGCCATGTTGGTGTCATTTATCCTTGGATCCACATCCAATGGTCCCCATGAGAGCAGAGGGTAGTGCCCCCGCCTTCCTGGGAGCACGCGTCTCCTCAAAGGCTCTCACTGTCCCACGTCTGGGAGTGAACTCTTCCCTGTGGGTCGCAGCCCCACAACCATTGATGGCTTTGTCTGTACAGGGAAGAATCATGGCTTTCGAATCATGGCAAAATGGTGGATTTGAAGAGAGGGAAAGAAAGATCAAAGAGGCAGAACACATTGGCTCCTATTTGGGGATTAATTCTCTAATCCAATTTTTTTTTTTTTTTTGCTAACAATTGTATAGAAACCCATTAGAGACAATTAATAAAAGCAGAGCTCCCTGGCTGAATCAGGGTGGCCTCCTCCCGGAGCCCCTGACATTCCCACATGGAATCCTAGGATGTCTCTGAAGCCAGTTGGAAGACTCTTGCTTCAGGCTGGGTGGGCATTCTTCTTGCTTTCTCAGCCCAGGCCCCACTGCCAGCCTCTGTTCCTGACGGCGTCCCTAGCCCCTTCCCAGCAGAGTGGACGGGGCAGGGTCCGAGGGAGAAGAGACCGATGCTGCCAGACCTGGGCCGGTTTCCTTTTGGATAATCATTGCAGACTTCTTAGCCTAAATGCACCGTTTGAACTTGACTTTTCTGTACTCTCCTAGTATCTGAGTACCAGAGCTAACCGAGGCCTGAGCTGAGAGGCTGAACAGCTTGATGTGTTAATCCGGACTGTCACTTGGCCCACTCTGGTTACTAGTCTCCTCCTCCCTCCCACGTCACTCAAGGGACAGGACAGTGGGAGGGATCGGAAGTGCTGGGCACCAGGAAGTGAGGATGAGCCGCACGCAGGACCCGCTGACAATGCATGGGCTTTGACAGGGGTGCTTTCAAACTCCAAGTGGCTCTGTCTTTTGACTTCCGCGTCAGCCTACAGCCACCTTAATTTTTCTATTATTATTATTTTAACACCACATTGGCCCTATTTTTAAAAATCTGCGCTTGAGCAATTTTTTCTGACGTCAGCGGGCTGCCGGCAACTCTGCTTGAAAACAAGAATAACCAAATCTTCTAAGGAGTAATGCTGAACCTGCTTCAAACGCAATAAATCACAAAAACCATTGTTTACGATAAGTGGTATCTGATTGCTGTTAGAACCTGTGTTTATTGCTTTTGTGCATTATGGTCTCTTGTAATTTGGACAGCCAGAAATTGTATTCCTTTATGCAGTGCGTAGGAAGGGTTTGTAAGGAGGGAGGCATCTGTAATTATGCTGCCAGGCAGTGGGGCTGGGGAGCCTCGGAGGAGCATGAAATGCAATTGCTGGTTTTTCATCTGAGAAGCTATATGCATGGGGCTTCCCACTTTCCCTGTTCTTGGAAACCCCCAGGCTCCTTTGGAGACCTGGGCAGAGGAGGACAGGCCGGAGGGGCCTCGGAACCATGGTTCCCCGGATCGGAGAGCCCGTAAATGGTCTCTGCGACCAGAGCATGGGGTAGTGGGCAGCCACAGCCTCACAGGAAGCTGTGCAGATGGTTTTCTCTGGAAATTGCTGTAGACGCCTTGGTAGGCTTCCTTCCTTCCGTCTGTCTCATCCCGACAAGTGCCCCCAGCTTCCTTGGTGAGGGCCCACAGCAGGGGTCCAAGGAGAGCCAGTGGCAGAATTTTTGGTGCCTCTGTCTGCAAACTTGAGGACGAAGCTACTTGGCCATGAAGCCTGGATCTTGACACGTAAGGTGCATATAGATCATCCGTCATTGAGGTGCATTTGGAAAGAGGGGCCACATCTGGGGCAAGATGGGCAAGCTCTGGTTCTCATAACTCAAACATCTGGACTCAAGCAAGAGGGTCGAGTTTCATTTTCATTGAAACAGACCACACTCCATCTGTCCCTGCTGCGTTTACTTCTGTCTGATCCTTGATCTGGAAGGCTCCCTCCTGCCTCCCTCACCTTCCTGCTCCTCTGCTTCCCTCTGAGTCATCCCCAAACTTGTTCCTCCTCTAGTGCTCCCAATCCTCGGAGAATGTCACCACCCCTCAGTCTGTCCAGCCTGAGAACTGGGGTTCTTCCCAGACACCTCTGTCTCTCTCCACCCCATTGCTAGCCCAGCACACAGAAGGCACCCGTTAATGCACTCAGTGGCCAGTCAACTGCCAAGTCTTCCCAAACTGCCTCCTGACTGTTCCCCACGTGTCCTCCTCCCCATCTCTGCCGTTACTGTCCTAGACCGGGCCCTTGGCTATTCTTGAAAGGAGCCCCCGCCAGACCCCCGACAGCCCCGACAGGTCCCAACCTGGCTAGTGTTCGGGGCCATGTCTTGGCCGCTGCCTGTCCCCCCCCTCATCTTTTCCAAGCTCCTGTCACCTGTTTTGCTCTACTTACCCCAAGCTCCTCTCAATTCCTGAACATTCCATACAGCTGCCTAACTCTGTTTCCATTACTACAGTGGTTTCACTGTCTAGAATACCCTTCCTCTCTTCTTCACCTGGCTTGCCCACTCTGCAGACAATACCACACAATCTCCTCCAGGAAGGCTTTTGCAGCCAAGCCTGTGGGCCTCGAGGCCTCTGTCCCTGCTCCCACAGCTCCCTGTGGAAGCTCTTACCACAATTATAACCAACCATGAATGTCTCCCCTTACAGGCAGGAACGCTGTGTTCCCTCTCTCAACATGGCCAGCACCCAGCGTAGCACCCAGCCCATAGAAGGTGCTCCATGAACGTGGATCGACATCAGACTTGTGCTAAAGTGCACAGAGCACATAGAAGGCAGAGAGTTCATGGAGCCCAAACTCCACATGATAGTGTGTGAGAGCAAGTTCACAGACAGCTTCCCGGTGACACCACACCTCTGCACAGTCGGGAGCAAGGTCCTCGTGTCGCACCAGGCCATCTGTCACCCCTTATAGGCTCAGACCCTCACTTGGGGCAGAGACTCAGCCTAAGAAGTGCCAGCCCCAGTGCCATCTGAGCACAGAGCAGATGTTCCTCAGTGGAAGCTCCATGAGTGAGCAGATGGGGAACATGGGGAAGCCTGGCCTCAGCTGGTGGCTGACATTTATCCCCACGCAAAGGATGGGACTAGCAAAGCATGCTTTGTTGAAATAATCAATGGCCATTCTCAAGGTGTGAGTGCTGGTGAGACTGTCTGACCCCTGACCTTAATAGACACTAACCTGGACAGCAGGGTCCCTTAAGCCCTAGAATGCTTGAAGGGACCTCTCTGAGTCTCCACGATTTGGCTTCAGGGTATCATATGGATCCCTCCTCCCCTACGCAGCCTGGCCAGCAGAGCAGTAGAGGAAGTGGGGAGAGAAGCCAAGGCAGGGCCCCACTTCCAGAAGACCCTCTGGGGCCATGGGCACCTATGGGGCTGACCAGGAGCAGCTGGTCAGACAGCTCTCTGCACGCAGCCCAGCAAGCAGTTGCACTGATCAAAGCCAACTGTTATGGTTTCCAGATTTGTTGATTTAACACTCAACCAGCCTCCCCTTCCTTCACTCACTCACACACACACACACACACGTGCACACCCATGCATGAGAATGCTAAACTGGCCAAACTCAGTGCCAGCACCAAGAAGCAAAAGGGGCCCATTCCCTCTCTTCCTCTTCCTACCCACGTTACAGACCTTCCAGCGGCAATGCACATAATTTGGGCTTTTGTGCCACGACTCAGGAAGCTAGAGTCTGACCTTGGCCTTGGTGATCCAGCTGCGCAGCCCCACAACCATTGATGGCTTTGTCTGCACAGGGAAGAATGATCTGAATTACAAATGGTCGACTTCCTGACAGATTTTTTGGAATTTGAGCTGTTCACAAGCAAAGGTTTGGGAAGTAGATGCTCAGGCCAGTGAGCCAATCCGCAAATCCACAGGACCCTGGTCTGGGTGTGATCTGTGCCCTGGGAAGGCAAAGGTAGAATTAGAGCACAGAACCCCTGCTTCCAAAGCTTTCATGGAGGTAGCAGTGCCCAGGGCACAGAACTACGTCTCTCCCACCTGTGTGATCTGTGCCAGCCGCTCTGGGGACGGTAGACAGTGGGGCTGCTGGGAAGCGGAGGCAGAGTGGGCTGGGCTGGGCTGATTGATGACTGTCTGGCACAGAGAGCACAGAGCTGGCTCCTTCGTTAGCTGCCTCATGGAGCTGAGGCTGCAGAGTCTGCAGGGAGGATATGTTCAGGGAGCACTGTGCCGGGCACACTTCCCATGACCCCCAGGGCCAAGGCCAAGGCCAAGTTGTACCTTTAGCCTCTCTCTTCCGGCCCAGGACCTGCCATTTGTGAACTTCTTTTTTCTTAAAACTTAGAAATATAAGCAATTTGACAAAAAAATTTTTAAAAGAACCCAATTAATATAAATTTTGAAATGATCAGCCTTTGCAGATTCTCCTTTCATCTTTTGAACATGCAGACACCGGGAGATACCAGACTCTCATGATTTCCGTGTCTCTCATGATGGGATTCCTCCTCCGTGTCTCCCTCCACAGTAGGTGGCTGGACAGCTGTTCGAGGGGCCCTGCTACCTGGGCTGAGTTTTGCTCACCAGCGCCCACCCTTAGAAAAGTACTTTAGCGCACCATCTCCTTGTCTCAGATACACTTGGCTTTTTGCTTGTTGAGTTTTGCGAAGTTAATGAAATGGGCGAGCGAGGTAAGTGTTTCTGTTTCCATCAGCTAGTGCATGGACAAGTCACTTTCCACCTCTGGTGCCTTAGTTTTCTCATCTATGAAGTGGACATGATAAGAACACCTATCACAGAGGACTCTTGTGAGGAGTAAATGAGATAATGTGTGGCTTATAATAAATACTCAATAAAGGGTGGGATAGGAGTAGTAATTATATTACTATTATATAAAAAAAATATTACTGCAATGGTTATGATTAATTATCACTGAGGAGCAGGCAGATGAGGTGAGCTGGGGGCTTACATCGCCGATATAACGCTAGCATCCAGTTGACTAGTGCAGCCTTTGTCTTCTGGCCAGCAGGTCCCTTCCTCTGGCCCCTGGGGGATCTAGACTGGAAGATCTTGGCTCACATCACCCTGCCCCTTTAAGATTTGCGTGAAATGTTCAGGGAGGGTGGTTCACTGTGACGTGTTTTTCTTACCTGGAAGTAAAGGGAAGAAAAGCTGGAGTCACCTGGTTGACTCCTGAGTGAAGTGCTGGTCCTCTAGAGAGGGTGCAGCACCCCAGCCACTAGGACCCGGAATCAGAGCCTCTCCCTTCTCCTACCCCCATATCAGGGATCCAGTGACTGTTCCCCAAAAAAGAGTGGCTCTGGATGGTGAATGGAGCCCAGACTCCCAGACCAGGTCAAGAAGCAGCCAAAGTGTCCTATCCCCCTTGGACAATCAATGTTCTTCTCTTTATTAGTGACTCCCGGGCACAGGGAAGGGGCCTGGGCTGGGAGCTGGGCCAGGCCAGGGCTGCGAGGCAGGAGCTTGTTTCTGGGAGTCCTGCACACGATGCCCCGAGATGCGCTGCCGGGCCCAGGGCTGCTTCGAGGCCCAGGGCAGCCTGTGCTCGGAGCGCCATGGCCCCCAGGTGGGATGGACCTCCCTGGGTAAACTGACCCTGCGCCACGTTCCTCCCCTGCCAGCAACCTGGCCCCGCCACTCCACAGCCCTCCATCTGGGACACGTTTTCCAGCCAGCTCCAGCCACCACCTTCTCAGATTTGGGTTGCCCAGGGCTCCTGGCTCCCTGCCCTCTTCCTCCACCCCTCCTCCTCCTCCTGGACATTCTCACCTGCTAACTGAGCCCCAGAATAAGCCTTTGACTCCCTGCTGGGCAATGTACCATGGCCTCTAGACAGCTGCTACAGGCCAGCCCCGGGTCAAGTGTCAGGTGACCAGGACTGGTGTCACCCTGCCTGAGGGCTGTCAGCAGGGCGGGTGTCAGCATAAACCACCTTTGACTATTGCCCGCCCAGGAGGGAAGCCAGGTAAGGGAGACTCGGGAGGGCAGAATGGGACTGAAGCCTTCCCCGCCTCACTGAAGAGGATCCGTGGCCACTCCAGGGAAGGGTGCAGCCCTTGCTCAGTCTCCAGCCCAGGCAGAGCCAGTCCTCCTGGATACGGCATCCTGGATGGGGGTGAGCATTGTGCTAATTTTCTCAGGCGTGGCCTCTGCAGTTTCCTGGAATCCAGGGCAAGGGCCGGAGCCTCCTAGGGCCTCAGTTTGCTAATCTGTGCAATGGGAGAGCTGGAGGAAGAGGAGCCGTTGCAGGAACCTTTCAGTCTGACCTGCTGTGATTCATTGACTACTTAAAAACAAAGCCTTAATGCTGGTCTGGGCAGTAGGGACAAAGAGAACAAAGTGTGCCTTGTCTGCTTGTATTGGAATCCAAGGAGTGGATTCACTGGGATTTCCCACCCCTTGCTAGAGGTCAAGGCCAGGCCACTGCCCTAACTCCTGTTTCCTGGGTCCCAAGACTGTGAGACCACCAAAACTCACTGGGAAGGGTAGATACCAGTGATTAATTACACAGATCTCTTTTTCCAGTGGACTATTTACATCCCTCAGCTCTTTAAGAGGAAGCAACTTCTACATTATAGCAGCTGAAAGTTTTCCTGAGCTTTAAAGCTATTTTTTTCATACATTTTTCTTAGGACAACGCAAATCCTCATTACAGATATTTCTGTATTTTAGCAAAAAGAAACCATACTCATAGTAATGAGATCCCTGAATAAAGTTCAGTTCATTTTCATCTCTTTCCTCCCCGAATATTATTGCTAGAAATGTTACATTATCATAAACCAGAGTTCAGGTTGCAGCTAGGGTTTTAACAGTTGTCATTTTTCTCTGGATACACATTCAGATTACTGCCCACATTTTACGAAGATCCTCTCTCTCACTCTGGTGTTTTCTTTGTAGGTATTTTTTCTCTTTGCTGGGTTCACAGCCCAATGAGAAGTAGGAGGGTTTATGATGGAGAGTTTCTGTGTCGTCTGTGCCTCTTCTCTGCCAGCCATCTGACACAAGGAGCCTGTGCAGGGGTGAAGGGAGGAGGTAATGTGCGAGGGGCTGATACAGGGGACTCCCCCCATTGGCAATCCAGAGGGCTCTGGGCCCAAGGCCTCCTGTGTGGATACTACCTGCTGTGTGGGAGAGCCCTCAGAGGTGAGGTTCATGTGCTGGAAGCTTCTAGGTAGACTTCCTTCCCCTCAGCCATATCACAAACTACCGGCAGGCAGGTCAGGATCAAGGGCCTTCTCTTTGGCACCCTGAGGCTGTAAATGCAGCCTGCCCTTTTGGCCTGTTGACTGGCAGGACGGCCAGCTGGGCAGTTAGGAGTCGGGAGGGAGCTCCTCGCCCACTCAGACCCAGTGGCTGTCCCTCTCCACCTCCTCCGTGGCAGCTGCAGATACCTCCCTGTGGGCTTTCTGTGAAGTCCCACCCTCCCTGTCCCTCTGCCTGCTGTGGGGATTAAGAAACTGTCTTTGGACTCAGGTAAATCCATATTTGAATCCCACTTATGAGCTGTGTAACCTTAGGAAACTGTCTTCTTCATCCCTGTGTGAGATTCTTCACCTGTGAAGGGAAGTTTTATAATAACTACAGCCAAGGTGGGAGGATGGAATCAGATCAGGTGTATCAAGTACCTTAACCAGTGCCTGGTACCCACCGGTGTCCTGTAGGTGATGGGGGGGTGGGCGTCTGCCTTCATTCCCACCCACGCTTCCTCCAGCTTCTCTTCTGGGTCATCTTCTCTGCCACCTTGACCCCCAGTAGATCCTGAACTCTCTTTTATTTGAACCGTTTTGGGTAAATCCTCCTGAAGGGACTACTCACCCGCTCCCCTCTTCCAGGGGACACTCTCTGTGTGACACGGGCACTGTCTACCGAGCACTTTACGGACAGCCTCGTTCCTACAGCAGAATCCCCATTTCCTAGGAGAAAATAGAGGCTCAAAAAATTCAAGCCAACTGCTCAAGGACACAGAAAAGATAAATGTCAGAGCCAGGACACAAGGCTTTGTTGAATTCCAAAGGCTGTCCTCCTACCCAGTCTGCAGCCTTAAGAGTATCATCGGTTGGGGCGCCTGGGTGGCTCAGTCAGTTAAGCGTCTGACTTCGGCTCAGGTCATGATCTCACAGTTCGTGGGCTTGGGCTCTGTGCTGACAGCTCAGAGCCTGGAGCCTGCTTCAGAGGCTGTGTCTTCCTCTCTCTCTGGCCCTCCCCTGCTCATTCTACCCCCCCCCCCGCCCCGCTCTCTCTCAAAAATAAACACTAAAAAAATTTTTTTAAGTATCATTTGTTATGCAGAGATGCCTTGATGCCCAGGGGTCCTGTGACAGTAGTGAGGATGTTTGACCTTGAACTGAAGACCCCAAAGTTGTGCTTGCTGAGGCTGGCCTGCTTTTCATGGTCTGTCTGCATCTTTTCTCATCCTCATCCATTAAACTTGCTGTGGTCGTTGTTTCACCTGAAGCGGCAGCACCCCGTCACCTGCTGTGGGCCTACTTGTTACCACTGTGCGCAGAGGAAGCATTCATAGGTGACCAGCAGGGGCGCTGGGAGAACCCGGGGAACCCGGGGAACCCGGGGCTTCCATACGGTGATGCTATACAGTTTGCTCGTTCTAAGGCACTGTTTGATCACTTCTGGACTTGTGGCTGTGTTTGGGATAAAGGAAAGGTAGCTCTTCCTTATTTCCAGGCAGATTGAGACGCTTTGCCATTTGAAATCTGATCAGGGGGAAAAAGGTGCTTATTTCCAAGGTTGGGTAGGCGTCCAAGTGGGATGGGAAGATGAGGCAGGCCTTTTGGGGTCCTCTTCCCACAGAGCGTGATGGTTGCCCCAAGGGGACCCAAGGTCTTGCGGTGCGAGAGGAGACGCCCAGGTCTCCTCCAACCCCAGCCCTCTGTCCACACTCGCCACTTTATTCCTGCCTCCAGTGTCAGGTTTCTCTAGATGGTGCCCATCACCCACCAACTCCAGGGGCCGGGCTGCACACCTGTAAAACGGGGATGTAGCTGTCCCCCCGCCCCCACAGAGTTTGCACAGACTAAACTCCACCCCAGATATGTGAGCACTCGTCGTATGAGGCTGATTTTGTCCTTGCTTGTCCCGATCACAGAGCTGCCCCTCGGGGGTGGTTGTGGACCCTGGGGGAGGGGAGAGGGTGCAGATCCTCAGATGGGAGAGGGAGGGCAGAGCCATCCTGAGCTGCCTGGCACTCTACCTTCCAAAGATTTCTTTTCCCAGCCCCAATGTGCATTTTGTTCAACAGACCCCGAACCGGGAAAGCTTGCTGCCCGGCAAGTAATAGCAGAGCATGTCTGGGGCGGGCCAGGGGGCAGAGGGCCCTCAGGCCATGAGGAGAGCAAAAGAGGGTGCAGAGGAATTCCCCCAGAGTGAGTTTTCGAGTTCCTCCTAGGATCCTTCTTCCATTCTAACGCAAAGGGCATAGATGCTAAACTGGGGTTCTTGCCAGCGCTGATAAGGAAAACCAGCGAATGCAGGAGTCTCATTAAGAAAATCCTAAAATTTTGGTCTTATCGCTGCTGCAAGATAATACAGTAAGTAAGTTCATTCTAAACTCCCTGGCTCCCCCACCCCCTGAAATCCCTTTTAGCTACAGCGGGCAGCGTGAACGGCAGCCCCAGCGCCAGCCCAAAGTGCTGTCTGATTCGGAGTTGTCCCCTCGCCTTGGCTTTATGGAGTGAATCTCCGATCTGGGAGGACAGGGCTTTGCCCCTTTGCACCCCCAGCTGCCACCGCGGTCACTCAGCTCCACAGTCACCACCTGAATCCCTACTGCGTGCAGGGCCGGTGGTGGGAGCTGTGTAACATCCGAGTGGAGCAGAATTCATCTTCCTGCGATAGCCAATGAGATGAGGAGGGAGCACTGATTTATAGGCCAAGCTGCAGCTGACCTTGTCCCCAGCAAAGGCTCATTTCAACAGGCTTCTCATCCAAGTGATTATTTGCTGTTTGTACAACTCAGGCTTGGCAACCATCCTACAATTCCTGCTGGCAAAGAGGAAACAGGAACCTTGAAGTAAGTACTTCCCTCATAAAGAGACGATTCACAGAGGAAGGCTCGGGCGTCCTCTGGGACTGGCGAGGCACCTCCAGCCCTGCTCTGTCATGATAATGGCTTTCTCCCTCGAGTGCTTTGCTCTCCCAAACCCTCTCCCCATCTGGGGTTTCTTTTGCTTCCCAGGATGCCTCCGTGAGGTAGGGAGAGTAGACTCTCGAGCGTTCCCATTTCTCAGAGGAGGAAGCCAATGCCGGAGAGGCGAGGTGACCTGCTTGGTGCCACGCTCGGAGTGACAGAGCCCGCCCCAGTGGGCGTTGGCTCCTCTATCTGCATCTCTTTCCGCTACCCCAAGCCGCGAGCTGGCCGGGAGGGCAGAGGACAGCGCGGTGGCACCGGCGCCGGCCAGGCAGGCCTGGGCTCCACACAGAAGCCTGCGCTCAGAAGGGCCGTGGACTCCGGGAAATGCCCCGTCCCCGGGCACTCGTAAGACGCGCCACGGGGATAGATGATCGATGTTCACAGCTAACGGGTGGGTGGCTTATGCGCGCACTTGGGCCAGGGTGGCTGTGCTGCTGGCAGACTGGTGGGCCAGGCATCACGTTTCAGCAACACGATCCAGGCAAGGAGCAGTGCGGCAGGGGTGGGGGTGGGGGGCTGCGGTGGCCGTGAACTTCTACTCAGAGAGGGGCCGGGGGCCGCCAGGCCGGGCGGCAGCCGGGAGCTCTCTGTTTCTCCCTGTTCCGTCTCTTTGCTGCCCGTGCCAGCTTTTCGAGCATAGGCAATGCCATGTGTCCCTCCCAAGACCCAGTACACATACCGTGTTTAAAAGTCAGGACTTTGCCGGGAGAGGAGCACATTTGCTCTGAAAATGTTGCAGGAAAACAAAGGAAGTTTCCTTGCCTCTCAGCAATAGAATTGGAAAGGCATTTTCCAAGTGTATATGTATTGCGGAACCAGGGGGACAGGATGGGGGGAGGCAATTTATATTTGCGAGGGATCTTATTTGAAAGTACTTTTGCTTCCCTATAACTTTTTATTCAAACCCTCTTAGACTTTGGTCCTCGGCTGGGTGACCGCGATCTCCAAAATTTGCTGACATTCTGGCCCGGAACAATACGTACTGTAACTTTTAATGAGTGGGATTTGTTTTCGAAACATTTCCCTGAGTCAGTGCAGCACCCAGGTGCAGCCATGAGCCTGGTCCCGGGGAAGGGAGGCCAGACGCACCACTTAAGGGTGCCGGGAGCTGAGTATTCCCGTCTAGACACAGAGGAGGGAGGAGGAAGCCAGAGGAAACTGGTGCTCTGAAAAGTGGAGAAGGCCCGGCTGCCCCAAAAGAAAACTCTCCCTTTGTTCCGCCGCCCACTGCGTGTTCCCCGGGCCAGCCCCGCAGGAGGGCAGAGGAGACTTCTAGGGCTTGGCCCAGAGAATTCCTTTCTTTTCTTGCTTCCTCCTACTCCACGTGGCTTCAGATCATGACATTTCTGTTCGATGCTGTCAGTGCCTTAGTTTGAGGAGAATGTCTGTGTACCCAGGTCCCTTGGCCAAGAGGAGATGGTGCCTGGAGCCGGCTGGCATCTGCTGTCTCCCTTCCCTTCCCATGTGACAGCAGAAAAGGAGCAGTGCCTAACCCAAGGTGGTGGGGCAGAGCTAAGCAGGAGGTGATGCTGGCCAGGCCCAGTCTTTAACTTGCATGTCTGGCTGAGGCCCAGCTTCAGCCTTGTCCAGGAAGGGTAAGGGACAGATCGAGCTGTGACTTGCCTCGCTCCTCTGAAGCGTAGTAACCCATCAGCCCTGAGATCCAGCCCCTGCTCCTACCCACAGGGGAGCCTCCAGAGAGCCAGGGCCCACCAGCTATTTTTATTTTTTTATTATTATTATTTTTTTATTATTATTTTTTTAATGTTTTATTTATTTCTAGGAGAGAGAGAGAGAGAGAGAGCGTGAGCAGGGGAGGGTCAGAGAGAGAGGGATATACAGACTCCGAAATAGGCTCCAGGCTCTGAGCTGGCAGTCAGCACAGAGCCCGACGCGGGGCTCGAACCCACGAACCGCGAGATCATGACCTAAGCGAAAGTCGGACGCTTAGCCGACTAAGCCACCCAGGCGCCCCTCACCAGCTATTTTTAGAAAGCTATCAGGTGCGCAGGACACCCAGTTGCCTTTTTCCACCTGCCTGGGGTCATTATAGGGATCCTGTGTCTCTGCCACAGGCCCTGCCTGACTAGCCTAAGAGTCTCACTGTGGCCAGAGCAGCCACTGCGCTCCCTCCCAGTGTTACCCCGCATCTCTCCAGCCCTCCCTGGCCGTGACAAGTGAGTTGCTGAGATCCTTGGCCCATGGTCATTGTGTCCTTGGAAGGATGAATGTTGGACACTAATGTTTGCCTTCCTCTGCTTCCTTGAGAGGAAGTTTTCAAAGGTTAGACGTAGAGTCGGGTCAGGAAGAATCTTGAATTGGGAGCCTGCCATGAGGAGTGCTGGCTCATTGAGCAATAGGTTCTGGAGGCTTTGCGCTACCAGGAAGTTGCACAGTGCGTGCAGTCGAGCAGAAGCGTGTCTGTGTGCACCGTGGAGTTCATTCTGACAGATGCAGAGGGTTGTGGGCTTTCAGAGAAAGCTTTGTACAGAGGCGGTGCATCAGGGGTGGTTTGATTAGGGAATGCAGGGGGGAAGGTGTCACAGGCAGAGGGAGCCTTCTCAGCTATGCTCTCGGCCTCGGAGTGGACAAGACCCGGGTGTGACCAGGAACCATGAGGGGACAGTGAGGCTGGTGCAGGGGACTCCGCAGGGGCAGTGAGAGAAGAGCCTGGGGGGAGGGGCACCAGCTGTGAAAAGCCTTGAATGCCAGGTGATTTTGGATGGGATCTGGTGGACCAGAGCTGCTGAGGGGCAGAGCAGGGAGAGACGGGGGAGCGTGGGCATGCAGGG
The DNA here is from genome assembly GCF_003009895.1 of Hyaena hyaena. Classification (NCBI taxonomy): domain Eukaryota; kingdom Metazoa; phylum Chordata; class Mammalia; order Carnivora; family Hyaenidae; genus Hyaena; species Hyaena hyaena. The sequence goes on along the minus strand of NW_024080770.1, from coordinate 3,121,093 downwards.
CCCAGCTCTGCTGCCTGCCGCCAGGACACCGTGGATCTTCCCACAGCAGCAGCCACGACTTCAGGGCAACGTCCTCACAGCTCCACCCTCCAAGCCCGTCCACAGGGCCTGAGAGTATGCCGAGCTGGGCTGGCTTGGTGGCTCCCGGGAGACCCTTCTTGACCTCTCTCCCCAGCTGACATCCTGTTGGTAGCTCAAGAAGTGGGAGTGTTTACGTAACAGAGACTGGCAGGTGCTATAAATCAGGATCTAGCTGTTTCGTTTTGCCCCCCCCACCCCCACCAGCACCACCAGAGCCAGCTGGTGCACAATCCCCAGCATAGTACTGGGCGACGGTGGCCCCTGAAGGAATGCATGCCGGGGAGTAAGAGGGGGACCAGCAGTGACCACACCGAACTGGCCGAGGCACTTGCGTGCGTGTGTCGCACCCCCTTCCAGCGCAGGAGACTGAGGACGGAGCAGGGGCAGAGCCTCTGCCAGGGCAGGTGAGCAGTCCTGTCATTTGTTGGCCGATTCTGAAACCAGACTCCTTACCACGGAGCACAGGTCGTGGAAGATGCGTGCTCCCCCTGCCTTTCCGCTTCCTCACCTGAGCAAGCTCTGCCGCAGCAGCACTGAACGACTTTTACTCCCTAAATGCAACCTGCTTCTCCCCCCTCCAAGCTTGCATGTGCCGTCCCTCCCCGGGAATCCCCCTCAGCTCACCCCATTGTGGGGTTTCTGTAGCCCTTGCTGGCTCTGGGCACCGAAACGCTGGGCCCCGGGGCCTGGCACTTAGGGTGCGCTCAGTAAGTACACGCCTGGCGGGAGTTCTCCTACTGCATGCTGGCAGAGCGGGAGAGCCAGGATGGGGAGGGATGGATGCCTTTTCTGGGCTGGGCAGAGGAGCCTGCCTGCAGAGAAAGGATTTGAGCAGGGCTTGCTTTCTTAACAGTGAGTCTGGTTAGTCTTGACTATGTGGTGAAAGCAGCAAGGTCTGCTCAGTGCTTTAGAGTCACAAAGCCCATAGAGTCCTCCCAACAACCTTGTAAACAGAATAGAACTCCTCTTTTTAGAGAGGAGGAAACTTGGGCCAACTGGTAGACCCCGGGGCTTAGGCCTGGCTCCTAAGCCCATGCATCCAGAGCTCACTTCCCAAACCGAGGGCTTTGGATCAGACATCAGGAGCCCAGCCTCCTCCAGGAGATCAGGGTACAAGGCCTGACTCCAGAGACAGGCCTGCAAACCCCAGCCCCACCACCCCTCAAGGACTGGCCTCCTAAAGATGGGCGGTAGTGGTGGCAGTGACTATACTGTTACATTTGTTGCTCTTTTGGAAAAAGAAAAAACCTGGCTTCTTAGAGCTGTTGTATTTTATTTTTCTGTAAAGAGGAAATTAATTTTAGTCTTTCTTTTTGGTTTAAAATGTTGTTCTTTGCTTTTTCCGCCCTACAATTTAAAAGGAAACATTTGTCTGTTGAGAAAAGAAATGATAATTATAGACTAAAAATTGTTTCTATTCTGATTTGAAAAAGTGACAAAAAAATTTCCATTGCACAGATGGGGCCCTGCTGACGGAGGGTGTTTAACAATGAAGCCCTGGGCCAGTTTGGGGCTCCGAGTGGCATTCCAGGTGGTCCTGGGAGGGGCTCTTCCCAAGATGGTAGTTAGTAGTCATCATGAGATCTGGACACACTCCCTCCAAGTGGTTCACCAGCGAGAAGAAGGAGAGGTGATGCACACTGCCTGTGGACTGTGTGGCCCCTGTTGGGTGAGCGGTGTAGACAGAGCCAGCGGTATAGACACTCCCACGCATAGCCCCTGAGCTTCAGAGCCACCCAGCTTTATTCCCTTAGCCGACTATTTTAACTTTCAGCTTCACCAAGTTATAATTGCTCCAAGTCCTTTGATCAAAAAAGCAGGAAACCGATTAGACTGTGAAATTAAACTAATAATGCCACGCTATTAACCCTTGATCAATGGGGAAAGAGTGCAAAATGAAGGCTATTTCCTAAATCCGTATTACCCTTTGGGTACATGTATTTACTTTCTGGAAAAATTCCTAGGAGCATGTGCGTTCCCCAGATACCTTTCTTTCCCACACACGTGGCATGGTTCGCGATGCCATGTCACCTGCACGTGTCATGGGAGGCCAGAATAGGTCAGGGAGAGCCCATCTGCAAGGTGGCTGGGATAGGGCAGCCCCTGTGTCTTGGGGTGGCTGAGGGCGATGGCTTCAGTGCTCTGGCTGCTTGCGTGATCCCCACAGTCCTCCCTCCTCTGAACTAAACTGACCTTCTGGCCTGTGGCTCTGGTCACAGTACAACAAGGGCTCATTGGTCACGTGGTCAGGGACCACGTCTCAGGCGTGGCCAAGATCTTGAGAGGCCATGGCTTGTCACTCGCCAAAGAGGTGAGCATGGACCAGGCTGGACCTCAGACATGAGCATCAAAACCAGTTCAGCCAGAGAACTTTCTTCCTTCCAGCTCTTTTCCATTTGCTCTACTGCATAATCTCAGCCCTATGGGGCAGGAAGGACGGTGCAATTACCCCCACTTAAGGGATGCAAACACTGAGTCTGAATGATTGAAGCTGTGTGGTCCCAAACCTAAAGCGGAAATGAGCCCAGCTCTAGAACCCTGGTCCAGAGCCCTCTGGTTGCCCAAGTTCCCTCCAAGGGGCTGTTCTGGAATTAGCAAAGCCTTTTTCCTCCCCTGGCCTCACACCGAAGAGAAGAAACTAGCACACCCTCTCCATTGGCCCTCCCGTGGCTCGTCCTCCGGCGGGACCTGTCAGCTCCGTCACCGTGGAACATTGCCAAGGTTCAGACCCCTTCTCTAAAAGTGGTGATGGTATTTAATAACTAATTACTCTAATGATCCTGCAGAAATGCTGGAGACCTGTTTTAGGAGAGATGTCAATTAGAACCATCTGCACGGTGAATAAAGGAGCCCTACCCCAGCTGTACTGTTGAAACATGTTAGCGTTTTCCTACCAGCGGCCATATGGTACTTAACGAAAGTGAATTGTTCACACTGCACAACCCGCGCCTCCTGATGAATACCAGCATTTTGTTTTGGAAAATAGTTCTTCAATCGTGTGGAATATTTTTCAATGCAGTAAGTAGCAAGTTGGAAGCCGGCAAGCCCTTGAATGCAAAAAGACTTCCATCACCTCAAGATTTTCTTCCTCCATCCCAGCCCATCCCCTGCCCCCGCTGGCTGCCAAGCCCAGCCCCACCCCGGCTCCCGCATCCCACCTGTGCCCAGTCTTGAGCATCTGTCTCTGAATCTGCTTGGCATTGCCGAGGCCACACAGGGTTCTTGCCCCACCCCACCTTAGTGTTTTTGACTTGTGTGGAATTGAAAGCAGGAGGTTCAAAGCTGTGCAGGGCGGGAGCCCTGAGCTCCGCCCGGAAGGGTATAAGACATTGGGCAAAAGTCCCCCAAGAGTTGAAAAGTAGTGAGGGGTGTTTATTTGGGTGTGCGGCTTCAAGGAAGGGTCATTTTTCTTCTTGGGTCTGTTCTTTTAAGAAGTGCAGATCTCAAGTCGATACCTGGATTCCCAGCAAGGTGCAGGTGGACTGTTTCTGGGGCTCAGCAGAAGCCCCAGGGCTTGTCACCAGCACAAAGCCACCAATCAGTAGCGACCAAAAGTCATTGCCACCTGGTGGTCACTTCCTGACCTGTGGCCAGACAGCTGGGGCCCCAGGGCACAGCCCTGTGGGTTCCATTGACTGAAGACAGGTACGTTTCAATGAGAAGCAGCTCAGTGCCAAGATGGGGCCCTTGTTGTGACTCATGTTCCAATAGTTATGGCCCAGCCATCCACTCAGTGCTGGCTCGTGCTGGCCAAGGGGACCCTCTTGGGTGTCTATGACCTCAGTCAGCTGAAGGCGATGCTGTCAGGGCCGCCAGGAGGACACTATTTTATTGTAGTCTGCTCTGGGACCAATCGGATTTCCCTTGCTGGCACTGTCTATTCTGGAACTTTCCCTAGAAGCGAAGTCACTTATTAAAGCTTAATAAAAGGCAAGATTGACTGCCGTTAGTGATACAGAGGATCTGCTGCAAGTCCTGATGCCCGAGATGTTCTTCACAAATCCGTGGGCCCTTAAATCTCACTTATTTCCAATTCAGCAGCAGCTGATCCTGAGTTACAATAATGATCCTAAGTTCAGCTGAACGTGTCCTAAAAGGAAATCCCTCTGGGTGAAAAATAGCAGAAATTGTGCTCACATCTGTCCCTGATCAGCAGACTGCACGAATAGATGCTTTCCACATCTACGCCCTGGATATTTGCCCGTTCTCGTTGATACCTGGTACCCTAACAGACACGTGTCTAAAAGAACCGTTTTACGGTCACTCCCAGGTGGCCATTTGAACAGGGCGACCACGGCCGAGGGCAGTCTCTAGCGCCACTGCTCATGAAAGGCGCCCAGAGCATCTCAGATAAGTCACCAGCCTTTCCACCAGACCGACGTCAGAACAGGCCTCGCAGACCAGAGCTGCCCTCCTCACGCCATGTGGGTACATGCCTCACAGTTACCCTAAGGAGTTAACTTTTCTTCATTTGGGGGGATGGGATGGGGTGGGGGAAGGCTGGGGCCAGTTTGACACATGCTGCCTGGTCTGAATGTGAATGCTGTGCTCAGACACTGAATTTGATGAATTGCAGTATAAAATTTAAAAACAAATTTAAAACTCTATTAACTGCCTGTAATGGCTTCCTCCTGGAGTACACAGACAGCAACGGCTCAGTGGCAAGGAGAGGCAAGACTCTGGTTCGCCGTGTGCTCCCCTTGGAAAAGAATGGAGACAGGCAGGCGCTGGTGAGGTGTGGGGTGGGCCCACAACCCCCCACCCCCCACCCTGCACCCTGCACTGTCCCCTGCTCCTGGGTCAAGAGTGAGGCCCCCTGCAGACAGGCCATCACGGGACTCGCATCACCAAGGTTAGACTGTCTGGCTGCTCTGTTAGAGCCCAAATTCCTCTTTCTTTCGCAGCTTAAACACTTCTTTCAAGACTGAACCATGGGAGGAATGAGCTTACAAGGTGTGGCTGAAGCCTGGAGGGTGGGGAGCTCATCCACACTAGAGGCCTGTGGTTTGTGGGTCGGCATGCGGGTGTCAGGCAGGAGGAGGTGTGTCCTCAGCGTCATCTCCTGGCCCTCTGCACCATGAGAAGGGTGAGGGTAGGGAGGTTTGCTGTTTGCGCAGGCCTCTGCACATCCAGGGGCATTCTGGGAAGGAGTGGTATTGGCCTGACTCCAGACTACTTGTGGAGAAAGGAGGCAGCCCCGCGGCTGTGTGTGCACCCTGGCAGAGGCGGGGGGGCTCAGCAGGCAGTGAGGAGTCCTGGGGGCCCAGGAGAGAGCTCCCCCATGTCTCAGACCCCCCAAGCTGAGCACACCGGGTGCTGCGTGGGCTGGTCTTAGGGGAGCTCAGGAAGGTTTCTGCCACCCAGTAGCATCTCCGTTTGAGAGACAGCTCTCCATCATTCTGTGCACATAAAGTGATTTGGAGATATTTAGGGAGGAAAAAGGGTGGTGTACGTATATGGCAGGCCTGGGTGACCAAAGGCAGTGGAGAGCCTATGTGTGTATGTGAGTGTGTGCAGGGTGAGTGAGAGTGAGTGTGTGTATGTGTGTTTGCAGATCCATGTGTGTAAAAGTAAGCTGTGCCTCGTAACGTAGCTGCCTGTTGGCTGTTCCTGGGACTGCAGGGCTAATGTGGCCTCTAGACCCAGAGATGTCTGTCTTTCTGAGAGTGGCCTTCTGGGCTGGTGTTCCACTCACCTGGGATGGGGCGGGGGGAGGCTGGGACAGTCTGAGCTGTGGTGCTAAAGAGACCCAGGCATTGGTGTTAAGGAACGTCCAAGCTGCTCCCAGGAGTTACCTGGCTGATGCAACACAAGGAGCTCCTAGTCTCCATCACGGCTTGTGTCACCTCTAGGGAGCCCCTTGGCCCTGACTAGCAGATAGAAGCCAGGCCGAGCGGAAGCTTCCAGAAAGCTCCTCCCCGTCAGCTCCAGGTGGGATGGGGCGTTGGGGGTAAACAGAAGGGAGATGAGATTTGTAATAGTTTGAGGACTCCCTCCTCCCTCAGGACTAAAGCAGAAGCAAGAACTCAGGGCATCTGTAGCAATGAAGGGAAGAGGATTTCCTCCGGAAGGTCCATTGCTGGGAAGTCATGCTAACTACGGGCCACCCCTGCTGCCAACCTTCTGAGACTGCCTGGGGCCATTTTGTATAAACAATACCGCTTTTAGAAAAAAAATCGTTTTACTAATTAGCCCCCATTATTTTAAATAAATAAGATTTTCCTATGACATTAAAAGCACGGAGATATATATGTGCATAATGCAGAGTTTACAGACCTCCATTTGTGAATGCAGGATCGCTCCTGCCGTTTTAATTGTGTGAACCAAGTGAGGAAGCCCCGAGCTCTGAAATGCCGCGGTTATTCGAATGCCTTTCCGGACACCCTTGGACCCTTTCCTGCCTCCCCTCGGTGCAGCGGGCGGGCTGCATCTTCAGTTTTAGTGTACTTCTTTGCAGAACACAGTAAGCAGCAAAACATGGGCTTCAGAAACATCCAGAACGAGGGCTGAATCCAAGGGCAATGCTCTATGAACCTAGGAAGTCACTGAGCCACAATTTTGCCTCATATGACTTCCCTTGTAGGGTACTTGCCATCATTATTATTTTATTTTTGTTAAACAAAGTCAGGAATGTGGAACACCTAGTCCAATGCCAACTACATAATAGGCATTTGATAAATGATGGCTCTCATTACATCTCAGGGCCTTTGTTGACACAGTGTCACCCCCACCTGGAATTTTCTCCCCTTCCTTGCCCTCTGTTGAAGTCCTGTGCATCCCTCGAAGGGCTACCGTGAGCGCCCCTGCTTCCAGAAAGCCTTCCTGTGGGGCTCAGCCAGAATGAGGTGTATCTCTGCAGCCTCACACGATTCAGACCTGGGTTCCAGCCCTGGCGTCATTATTCTTCCTGTTCTCTGCTCTGCACCCCCTGCCTGCCATGGCAGTGCCCCATCCCAAGCCCGGCAGAGCGGGTACTAGACACAGGCTTGTAGGGTGAATGGGACCTCAGTGAAACTGGGGTCCCACAGTCTGTTCTGGGCTCCAGAGATGCAAGCCTTCCCTTGCCAGACCACAGTGGGTGGCTAATGAACTGCAAAATTAGAAAGAAAAAAAAACCCTGCTTTTTGTGGTGACTCAGAACTGAGGACGTCTCGGGTTTCACAGCCTAGAACCCCCAACAGGCTTTTTAGAAGTCCCCCAACCCTGTCGACGCTGCAGCCATGTTGACCGGCTCTAAAAGAAGCAGCTAAAATGCAGTTTGGCATGAAGGAGTGCACTGAGCTGATGGAAATGGGCTACATCTTGATTGGGGTAGAGGTTATGCAGGTACATACGTTTGTCACAACTTGTCAAACTGCACTCTTAAGGTCTGAGCAGTTACTTTAGGGAAATTGCATCTCCATAAAATCAGTTAATTAACAAAAAAAAAAAATGTAGCCTGCCCCGGCTGACCATTCAGGTCGTCCAGTCTTCTCCCTCCACTTTGGGTGAGGTGACATTGAGAAGTGTGGCCAAAGCCAGCATGTCACCAGACTGCTCCAGGAGAGAAGGGACAGAACAGCCTCCGCGCTGGTGGAATTAGAATTCTTTCGGCCCCAAGTGTGGTCCGGGTGCATAGGTGTCACCCTGTTCGCTCCCCTGTGCCCACAGCCTCACCTGCCCCTGAAGAGCTGCCTAGAGCTGGCCTTCAGCTCTGCAGCCTCGCTCAGCCACAAGCTGGAGGCCACCTCTCAGCAGGGGGCAGAGGGTCAACATTAATGCAAACCTGAGGCTGCTCCAATGTTCATGTGCCCATGTTCGTAGCAGCGTTATTCACAGCAACCAAAATGCAGAAGCAACCCCAGGGTCACCAATGGATGGATGGATAAACAAAATGTGTGCGTGTGTGTGTGTGAATATATATGTATGTACATGCACACACACACATACACTGAAATATTATTCAGCCTTAAAAAGGAAGGAACTATTAGTCCTGGGTAGATACTACAACATCGATGAACCTTGAAGACATTGTACTAAATGAAACAAGCCAGACTCAAAAGGACAAATACTATATGACTGTACTTGTACCAGGTACCTGGAGGAGTCAAATTCAGAGACAGAAAATCACAGGGTAATTGTATTGGGCTGGCAGTGGGAAGAATGGGGAGCCAGTGTTTAATGAGTGCAGAGCTGAAGACGAAAAGGATCTGGAGCTGAACAGCAGTGACACTTAACACAACATTCTGAATGTATTCAATGCCGTTGACGTAGATACTTAAAATGACTAAAATGGCCAATCTTATAGTTGTATGTTATACCACAATAAAAGAATCTTTTAAGAAAAAGAACCAAAAAACATAAAACAAGAACAAAGAAGCAGACCTTAAGTCCTAAGCCTGCTGTCTGGCCCCCATAAATTTTGACATCTCTTATTTCAGAGGAGACATCTGAAGATGTCGCTTCTGGTCCTGAAAACCAAGGTGTAGAAAGCACAGGCCATCTCTGACTGCCCACCCCTTTCAGGGTGACAAACGTCTTTCCTCCATGCTGGGTCCTTTTGTCAAGGCAGACACACTCGCACCCTCGGCTTAACCTGATTTTCTCACATTGACTCTCTCAGGCAACGTGCAGCCTCAACCTGACAGCCAAGGGATGAATTGTCCTTTCTTGCTCTGGAAACTCCCAGCATCAAATTGGGGTGACCCCGTCCTCAAACCCAGGGGAGCCCCCAGCTACGGAAATTAGAGCACACTCTGTAGAAGGGGCCTGGCTATCAGGGTGGGTTGGCTCTTGGCCTATAATGCAGAGTGACACTCAGTACTTGTCACAGCAGGGAGCCAGGCTCCCAGACAGGCTCACGGCTGAGGACTTAAGGAGGCCAGATGTCCCACCTCTGCCTTGGGACCAGATTGGCTTTGCCCCTGAATGTCATAACACTGCTCCCGTCGCCATCTCAGACTCACAGCTGATGCTCTGCACACTCGGAGGAGGGGCTGCCCTGGCACGGGCGTTCCAAGAGGGACTGCTGGCCTTTTTGTTTGTACAACAAGCCTGGAATGTGGAGTCCTGATATCGTTCCATAAAGGTCTGTTGCATTCAGGCCTTGAGGAAAACTCAAAGAGGATCCATCGAGAAGTCCTGAGCCCGTGCTGCGGAAGGAAATTACATACTGTTTGCTCTAGGGCTGATATCAATAACTACACACCACACACTGTAAACCAGGACGGCCACATTCTGAGAGAAACCTCTGGTTTCTCCTCCCACCTAATGAATAGTGAAAAACAGGACACACACACACACACACACACACACACACCCTTCTCCAGGCACAGTGGACGAGCCTGTTCTGTTCTGAACCTGGCCGACCTCCCCCTTCTGTCTGCGATGACCTTGTTCTCTGTAGAGCCTGGATGAGTGCACCCTGCCCCCACCCCACACCCACCCTGCACCGGCCCACCTCTGGGTGTCAGTCTGGCTCTCCGTCTCTGCTTCTGCATTTGTTCTGAGTCCTGTCTCAGTGCTCTCGGTGGGCTCAGGCGGCTGCCTGTCTCCCTCCTCAAGGGCAGCCTGCAGCCCCATGGACACCCTGTGGCCTCGGGGTAGGGGGCTGCTTTTCCCCCTTGGCCTCCTCCATTTAGCTACTGTGTAGGGAAGAGCATTTCAGTCCTTCTGGAGGAAAGAGTAAATTCTAGGCTGGGTGTGAGCTCTAGATCCCCGCACTGAGCAGAAAAATGAGCTCTGTGACACTATGTGTAACACGTACACACACACACACCCCTCAGGCAGATCCAGAGGAGGCATCCTGTTTAACCACTCATGACCACTATTATGTCAGCTGCATTAGTGCTCGGAATGCAGAATTGTTTTAACTATAACATATCCCGGGATTCATCTGTTGGCAGATTGAGAGCACAGAACTACAAGAACTGAAGGAAGCAGGAGGCCCCTTCTGGGCATTTGGGGAGGGAGAGTCCATGGGCTCTTTGCTAAGATTCCAGGCGTTTGGGGCGTGGCCACCTCCAGGAAGCTGCACGTTGAAGGGAGCTGGAAAGGCAGATCTTGGGCCAGGCCAGCACCTCCATATACACCAGCCCAGAGGAAGGGCTGGATTCTAATGGCACTCGCTTGGTCCGATACTCTGAGCTGCTGGAGGCTGTGGAGCACGTCCAGAGGATCTCAGGATTTATGCCCAGCCTTCGTGAAGGCAGGGAATGCTCCTGAAATCCCACAGGGAGGTGGTCCTGAAGAGAGAGGAGGCTCTGGTCTGCAAAGGAAAGTGGGTCTTCTGGCACCGAATGTACCTACAGACCTCACTTTGAGGGTTAGCACACGGGCGTATCATTGGACCCACTGGGCTGAACCCCAGTCAGCACTTGGGAAAACAGAGGCCAGAAAGAAGGACGTATCCAACTTCACCCCACAGTGGGGCAGAAGTCGGGCTGGGGCTCAGCGTGTCCTGACACCCAGAGTGGGAGCCACTCTGAGCACCACAATGGACTCTGAACTGGGTAGGGCAGAGCCTCTTGGCGTGCACCCAGTTCCCCTGAGGATCCATTACAATGCAGATTCTGAATCAAGAGACTGGGCCAGGGCCTGGCACTCTGTGTTTCTGCCAAGCCTTAGAGGGACCACTCTCCGGGAAGCAAAGAGGCCTGAAGTCAGCTTCACCAGCAAGGAGGCCAGATGGTCTCCATGCAAAGCTAGAATTTGTGATTCTACGTCAGGTCTTCTTGGCTCCATTCTTGTTTATTTTTACCAAGATGTCGAAAAGCTTTTGGCCTAGACTCCCAACAAGGGGGTTGGTTATCTGTAGCCCTTGGTCAATTTCCCCACCACCCAGACATCCAGTGCTCCCTGGCATGCAGGAAGCTGAATCGGGCCCAAAAAGTGCATCCCAGATACCGGGAGGAGTGTGCCTGTGGCCTTGTGGGGGTGAGCGTGAGAAATGATCTCTGGTTATGGGGATACTTTATAGAATATGTCACTCTGTTTGTTTTCTGGTCTGTAGCTTGACTAACTCCAGTGTACAGCATCTGTCCTCGACATTTGTGATGATGTGACAATGCGTGCCATTGATCTTTTTTAGAATAAGAGGTCCTGGGTGGCAAGACTTTCAGGGCATCTGCTTTTCCCACCAATTCTCACTTATCTGGAAATTTCCTCTACCCAAAGCCTAGACTGAGAAAAGACAGGAAAGCATCTCTGAGGAGCTGACAGAACAAATATGCATCACCAAGCGTGTGCACCTAGAATCTGTTCTTTCTTCATCGTCCATCCCTGGGGCTTTAATTCACAAATGTTCTTTTAAAAAAAAATACAAATTGACTATAAGATTGATTACCTGGATTCTGAATTCAAAGCAAATTTTGCAAGCACTTGATCTGGCAAGAGTAAGGAGGGGGTTGGAAGGATAACAGAAGCAAGCAATGTTTGGTGGATGCTAATGGGAAATGAGGGCTCGCAGAGCTCTGGCATTCAGTGTGTGCGGGTAGGAAGCACCGCAGGCTGGGCTGGGCTGGGCGGCCGGACCCACTCCGGGAGCCAGGCTCCTCCACTTCTCCGCCCGCCGCCGCCCGAGGACCCAGTGTCTCTATTATGTTACATTCTGTTCAGCATGTTGGGAAGCATGCGGTGTGTTTCAAGACATTTTGTCTTTAAAATGGCTAAAGTGCTTTGTTCTTGTTTAAGATTGGATATTTAAAGGAATCAATTTCCGTTATCTCAAACCTACGTCTGTAGGTAAGAAAAATGAGCCCTTCACTGATAATCCCAGCACGCTGGGAGAATACCATGCAATGCTTTTCTACCTCCTTCGGGTGCTTCCTACATCTCTCCCTTGCTCTCTTTTTCCAGCATCTGACTCCAAATCTTCATGGTCCTAGCCTTGCTATACGTTTGTCTTTCTATAGTTTGACCAGTTACGCCCTAAACCCCAGAAGCTCCAAAGCCTTGTGTCCCCAGCTTTCAACACTCTAGTAAAGGACCTTCATCCTGATGCCATCCCACCTCAGATTCTGTACATCTAAAACCAAACTCTCCACTCCCCTTGCTCACCTGCACCCTCCTCTACCTGCATTCCTCACTCCAGTGAACGGTCACGCCAGAGGTGTCCTCAGAAAGAGCCCCTCTTTCCTTCACACTTTCTTCCCAGGGGCCTTTGTTCACACCCGCACCATGAAGTACAGTAGCCACCAGCCGGATGTACTATGTAGGTTAATTCAAATTAAATATAGATCTTCCTCAACATTCATTGGGGTTACATCTTGATAAACCCATCATAAGTTGAAAATATCATTAGGTCAAAAATGCATTTAAGGAGCCCCTGAGTGGCTCAGTCAGTTAAGTGTCAGACTCTTAATTTTGGCTCAGGCCATGATCTCACGGTTCACATCAGGCTCTACACTGTCAGATTGAGATTCTCTCTCTTTCTCTCTCTCATTCTGCCCCTCCCACACACTCTCTCCCTCAAAATAAATAAACTTTAAAAAATGAATTTAATACACCGAAGCTACTGAACATCATAGCTCAGCCTAGCCTACCTCACACGTGCTCAGAACACTTCCATTAGCCTATGGCTGGGCAAAATCATCTAACATGAAGCCTGTTTTATAATAAAGTGACAAGTATCTCGCATAACCTATTGAATTGGATGCTATACTGGGAGCGAAGAACAGAACGGTGTGTCAGTCGTTTACCCTTGTGATGGCGTGGATGCCTGGGAGCCGTGGCTGCTGCCACTGGCCAGCATCACAGCAGAGCATCTGCATATCGCCGGCCTGGGGAAAGATCCACATTCAGAATTCAAAGTGTGGTTTCTACTGAATGCACATCACTTCTGCACCATCGTAAAGTCAACACATCGTAAATTGAACCGTCACAAATGGGGAACAGTCTGAAGAATGAAAAATTCAGTTCCTTGGTCACATGAGCCAGTTTTGGAGTACTCAGCAGCCCCGTGTGGCTAGAGGCTGCCGTACTGGGTAGCACAGATTATAGAACATTCCCATAGTTGCGGAAAATTCTGTTGGGCAGCTCTGGCCCATGCTATTCTTTCATGTTGAGTATCTTTCTTTCCCTCTCCCTCTCTCTGCATCCTTCCTGCTCCTCAGAGAGTCACAAACAAGTTTCCTTACGTCGCAGACTTCACCTTAAGTGGCACAAAACTCAGTTCTTCTGCTAGTGTCTTAGAACATTCTAGAACTCTGGTGAATGCAGCAGACAGGAACCCAACTCAGGCTAATTTAAGCAAAAAAGAGCATGTGTTAGCTCTTGTAACGGAAAAGTTTCTGCAACAGCTTCCGCCATAGCTAGACCCAGGAGTTCCTAGAATATCAGAACTCTTGTCGGGCTCTCCTCTCCGCTTCCCTCTCTGGCTGGCTTCATTCTCTGTGCTGCAGATTGCTTCCTCCTCACAACCAGGGAAGATGGCCAGGAGCAGCTCCAGCCTACGACACCCATACTGTTCATGATTCCAAGGGAAGAGAGACCTTTGTTTTATGAGGTTTTTTTTTTTTTTTTAATCAGATCTAAGGGATTTGTGCCTGTCTGGGCCAAGAACCTTGAATGAGTAATTATGGCCAGGATGATAGAGCACGCTGATTTGCTTAGCCAGGCCACGTGCTCACCCCAGGGGTGGGTCGGGATGCCCAAACCATATCTAATGGGCTGCACGCACATGGGAAGAAGCAATTCCATTGTCAGATGAAGCAGGGAATGGATATCAGACAGACAGCACAAATTTCCCTGTTGAGTTCAGTCCAGGCCTTTCTTTCTCACCTTCTTCGTTCAACAGTAATCTCCCTGATGCCCGGCAAAGTACCTGAACGGATGCTCAACAAATAGCTGATGCACTAATGGGCAGAGAAATGAATCAAAGAGTGAGCGGATGGATGGGTGGGTGAGTGGAGGGGTGAACGGCTGACGGAAGGATGGGTGCCCCTATGCCTACCGAACATCACGGGGGCGCTGCGGGAAAGCCGAGGGGAGAGGACCAGGTCTCAGAACTGAAGGAGCTCACATGCATGCTTTCCAGAAGCACCACTTCGTGTCTGATGCTCTGAGGTCCCCCTGAGGACTGGTCCAGCCCTGCCAGACAGTGGGTCCCTTGAGTGAGCCTTCGGATGGACTCCTCTCCACAGCGGCTGGCCGGCACTGCCTGGTGGGCTGAGAGTCTGGCAGCAGCTCTGAGCATCTTTTGTTTTCAAGGGACAGTAAGACGAGCTGACCAACATGCAGGGCTATTGCAGGTGTCTGAGGCAGCGAGTCTCCCTGGATTCCCGGTCTCAGACAGGAATGCTCACCATTCTTACTCCAGCCCCTCACAATTGAAAACATGTTTGTTTGTTTTTTTTTTAAGTCCAAGCCAAAAACCCACACAATTGGTGCTCCCGGTGGATGGCAGTGGGGCTGGTGCCTTCTTCTTGTGCAAGAGGATGTGTGGGGTTTGGTCCACAGTCCAGCTCCTGGGAACCAGCAGGTGTGTGTCCCATCCAGGAGCTCTTGTTTCTGGCCGTGGCCGCAGTGGCAGGCTTCTGGAACCGTCTAGTAAACTGAAGAATTAATCCTGGGAAGTAATTGGCACCCCAGGGAGTGGTTAGAGCGCAGGCCGTGTACTGTCATCCCCATTGTAGGCCGCACGCCGGTGGCCCTGAGAAGCCGTATTACTGAGACTAAAGGGCTCACCCCGGCAACCGGGGTGGTGTGGTGCTCTGTTTTGTTCTGTTTTAATTCCCATCCCTTTAATCTGTCGTTTAAAATAGCCTCTCAGAATTTGGCAATCATATTCCTTCCCTGGCAAGTTCATCCTTTTCCCATCCTTTCTTCCATCGAATCTTCTTCTGTGCACATGTTCATTAAGGAGCGGAAATTCGCAAGGCATCTAGAGGACTTATTCCAGCCTCAGCAGAGCTGCCTGTCTGGAAGCTGCACACCCAGGATGCTCCCATCTGAACAGGGATTAGCCGTGGGCCGAACCCAGGTCTACGGCGGAGGGGGGGGAGGGGAGGCGCCCCCCCCCTCCCGCCCACTTCTTGTTCTGTTTGTGGATGGCACATGCATTCAGGGGCAGCCTAAGCTCAGGGCCTGGCTATTTGAGGATTTGCTGAGGCTCCTGCTTTCTGGAGCTGACCTTTTCTACAAAGCACGTGCCATCCACAGGGCTTGTCAGGCATTTGAAGAAGACAGTCCCTGGAGAGCCAGCAGCCAGCCTCTGCCCTTCCTGCATTTGCCCTCTCTGAGGGAGGCAGCGGGGACCATCCCATAAGGGGCAGTCTCCTGCCTGGGTCCGCAGGGATTCAGCCTCTGTGTGGCTTGGGCCCGCTGGAGCTGAAGCTGAAAGATGGGCTCAGAACAGCTGCCACTCACCTGAGACACCCAAAGCAGGAGAATCAGGGCTCACCAACACACAGCTTGGCCTTTGCTGAATCCAGTCTCTTGGTGGCCTCAGGAAAGCCGCTTTCGCCTCTCTGCACCTCTGTTTCTCCGTCTGTGAAAGACTGTGTTAGTCAAGCAGGCTCACTGTTAAACACACAACCCCAGAAGGTAGTGGCTTGATCCAATTAAAGGTTGTTTCTTTCCCAAGTCACTGGTTAAGGGGAATCAGTGGGTCTGCTCTGTGACCCCGACGGGAACCAAAGCTCCTTCCTTGGTACCTGGGCCTCGTCATCTCCCGCAGGGAACAGAGAAAGGGAAAGTGGAGACTGCAGCCTGCTGTAACCATGCAGAGCTGGAGGGACCCACATGCTTGTACACACTATTTGCACACATTGGTGCGAACTAGTCACACGGGCCCAGCTAGAATCGAGAGGGACTGGATTATCCAGCGTTATCCCGCTGTGGTCCCCAAGAAAGAGGGGGATACAGACACGGTGAACACCAGCGGCCTCTGCCAGAGACACAGCAATGAAACATCCCTCCCCAGGCTGCCCGTGAGCGCTAAATGTCAAATGCAGATGTTCTTCAAGCACCGTGCCTGGCCCCGGAGACACGTAGTGTTATTTTTCTTCTCTTTCCTCTACTGGTTATTCCCTTGAGGTTTATGCAAATAGCAGACCAAGGCAAGAAATTAAATATATGTCCCTTACCTCCGAAGCTACTTATTTCCTTGTTTCCTCGCAGTGTAACATTTCATTAGCCCTTCCAGATGGGGAAAGAGCAGACAGATTAAAAGTCAGATAGTGCCTAGGAGCTTGCTTCATCGGTTTCGGGGATGGCTGGAGCTTCAAAGCTATTTGGTATTTCCACTGCCGAAAGGCCTTCTCGGGAGCAGTTGTGTTTTAATAAATGGCTGCCTGAGTAATTTTCCTCGAAGGAATTGCATCGTAGATGTGTCTGCTCCTGGGGGAGTGCTGGATGTTCCCTCTGCGTGCTCCCAGGGCTGGTGCTTTATGAACAGGGTGCTTGGGGCTGTTCGGAGCCCATCACATCTACCCACCCTGTGCTCATGAGATCCCCCGTACACCCACCCGGCGGTCACGGGGCTCTGTGGGGGGCACTGGACAGGGAGAGAGGGTGGGAGCCTGGCTTTGTGAGGGTGGTGTGTGTGAGGGAGTTGGCTTGTCCAGCCAGCCTGAACTGTCCCTTCCCCGTGGCCACAGGTAGTAGGAACCACTTGTAGACATGGGGCAGATTCATTCCCTTAACACACCTTGAGTAACTTTGTCCCCATTAGGTGTGGGCAGCCTGGCGGGTAGAGCAGTGTAGGAGGGGGCAGCAGGAGTCCTCAACCCAGGATCTATGTGGGGGAAGGGACAGCACAGGGCCACACTGACATGGGTTTACAGCATTCATTCATTCACTCATTCATTCGTTCACTCATTCATTATTTACTGAGCGCTTAGTAGAGGCCAAGCCCTGTTGGAGCCAAGATTCGGCAGTGAACAGAAGTGGTGGTCTTGGACCAAGCCCAAGAGTGTAGCATCTAAGAGCCACACGGCCTACGTCTGGGTCCTGGTTCTGCCACTCCCTAGTTAGATGACTGTGAGCAAGTTGTTTGACCTTCCTGTGCCTCCACGCCCTTATCTGGAAAATGGAGAGAGAGACATCATAAGAACTGCGTGTTATGGGGATTAAATGAATCGATACTTGTAAAGCACTACCTTTACAGGACCTCCATTTCAGTCTGAAAGAGACAAGAGAAATCTATGTAAACTTTGTAGTCTAATAGAAGGAATAGGGGCATCTGGGTGGCTCAGTCAGTTAGGCGTCTGATTTCAGCTCAGGTCATGATCTCATGGTTCATGGATTCAAGCCCCATGTCAGACTCTGTGCTGACAGCTAGCTCAGATCCTGGAGACTGTTTTGGATTCTGTTTCTCCCTCTCTCTCTGACCCTCCCCTGCTCATGCTGTCTCTCTCTCAGAAATAAATGAAACATTTAAAAAAAGAAGAAGAAGAAGGAATAAGAGCTATCAAAAAATAAAGCAAGGGAAGAGCTGGTCATTTTAACATAAGATGACCAGAGAAAGTCACTGAGAAGGTAATGTGTAAGAAGAGAACTGAAGGAAATGAGAGCACTAGCCATGTGGAGAACTAGGGAAGGGTGGGGTGGGCAGAGGGAGCAGCATGTGCAAAGGTCCTGAGGTGGAAGGAGCCTAAGCTGCTGGACAAGCTGCAAGGAAGCCAGTGTGCTGGGGCCGAGTTGTTGAAGGAGAGACAGAGTAAGAGAGGCAAGTGGACGCAGGGACTTTGTGGATCTTGTAAGCGTTTGGCTTTTTCTTGAAGTGACATGGGAGCCATTGCAGGCATTTGACTGAAGAGTGAGATGCTCTGACTTGCATTTTATCAGAGTCACTCTGGCTGCTGCATGGAGAATAAATGAGGGCAAGGAAGTTTGAAAACTCCACCAGAAGCCCAGGGGAGAGATACTGGAAACTTATTCCACGGTGGCCAGAGTGGAGATGGAGAGACATGGCCAAGGTGTCCGTCAAGGTGGGTGGCCCTATAAGAAGCATGGTGAGTTTGAGCTGAAGGTCTGCAGGGCCGGGACTGTCAGGGAGTCCAGGCCTCGAAGGGAAGTAGAAGGAGCACTGGCCTTAAAACCAAGTCTTAAAGCTCAGATGTGGAGAGGGATGCCCATGCAAGCACAGGGGGTGTTGGCATGTCTCTCTCTGGCTTCGTGATGAGTCCACCAGGCACTTCCCATAGCTGGGAGGCCCCGGAGGCCATGGTGGGGGGGGGGGGGGCATGCCCTACGTGCCCCTGTGCACAGTCATTTCCTGGGTGGCCCACTCTCTTCTCTGGCCTGAGGAACACTGAGCTCCTTTCATTCTGGCCCTGGAAGTCCACCCCGATGGTGCCAGTCTGGCCTCTGCCACCAGAGCTCCCCGGCCCCAAGCAGGAACTCCCTTCCTACCCGCCCACCAGCCCCCCAAATCCAAGCCCAGGCCTCTGTAGCATCTTTTATTGACCTCCAGACACTAGGGTGTCAGCCCTGCTCTGGTTGCCTGCTGTGGGCTGGTCCCTTGTAAATGGACTGCTTGTGCCTGCACCCTGGGCTGAACTGAGCTGAGAACAGATGGGCACCTCACCCCCATCTCCTGGGGCTGCTGCAGCTGAGATCTGGCCTGCACACAGCTGTCCGGCGCCCATTCAGAGGCCCTGACTCTGTCATCCCCAATTGTCCTCAGGCTGCCCACTCCCTTGTCCTCAGTAGACCCTGGGGCTGAGCCCTGTGCAGCCAGCGTCTACACAAATGTGACTGTGGGCCAAGGATATGAGTGATGGATATAAGTAGCATTTCCACCCAGGCAGTCAGTGGGGAGGAGTCAGTGCTATGTTTTCAGAAAGTAATGGGTGATCAGACACATAGGACTCCGCAGAGCCAGGGCTAGAAGGCAGTGTGGCCAAAGGATGAAGTAGCAGAGTAGCCTGGCATCATCTGGAAGGCTTCCTGGAGGAGGCGAGAACTAAGCTGGAGAAAGATTGAATCATCTGTAACAGGATGTTAAATTAAACTGTTCCTGTTGTCTTGAAGACTCAGACAAGGCTCAAGGCTGAGCATGAAAGGTGCCCAGTATCTCCACATTAAAAATATGAACTGGATAGCCCCAGGCCGCCTCCATTCTTCCCCCAAGGTCTTAAGATGACTACAGGAGAGAATGCCCGGAGCAGAGTTATACTAGGAGGGCTGAGGCTTTTCCCTTCCTCCTGGGGAGGTGCCCCCTCCGCCCCCTCCAATCAATTCAAGACAGTCCTCCTAGTGCTGTTCTGAGCCTGGAGCCCTGGGGAGGGTACCCCCTGTGTTCCTTTGAGATGAGGATACTGACTCTGCAGGATCAGAGTTGACCTTGACCATGGGAGGTCAAGGCAATGTCATGGTCATGCTTTTAGAGTAGACACTGCACAAGGAAGCCAGGCTGGAGCCGTCTTGGAAGACCCCACCCCAGAGGACAGCCTGCTAGGGTGCGAGTCACTGGTGCTCTGCAAGAAACACCCTCAAACGGCCCAGAAGCCACCACAGTGCCCACAGGCAGAAGAGCCGGTGTCGGGTTGCAGGCACATGAGGCCACCTCTTTAGGGTGGTGGTGCCCCAGCCACGCCTTGCCCTTGTCCTCTCAGCCTCTCTCGTGGCCACTCTGGGGAAGCCAGAAGCCAGCTCATGAGTGGGAAGGAGGCGGGGCCTGGAGAGCGTTACACATCCCTGCCCCGCTACCTACCAGCTTCTGCGCTCCGTGAATCCAAAATCCAAGTTCCAGGGGAAGCTCGGACTTGGCTGTGGAGAGAAGCAAGGATGGGACTGTCCTTAGAGTTGACTTTGCCAATGACTAGCTGTGTGGCCACATAGGTCACTTAAACCTATAAGCTACTTAAACCACCCCCTGCTTTGCTTTGGTAGAAGTACCGTCCCCACAGGCGTCTTGTAAGGGTCAGAAGAGTTGGTGTGTGGACAGCCCTGTGTGGTGCCAGGCACACGGTAAATGCATGGAAAGTGACAGCTCTTGGGAGTAGCAGCACTAGCAGCGGCAGTAATAATAACAGAAGTAATACCCAAAGTGCCCCCCCACACAAACACACACATGGAAAGCTGTTTGGGTCCGACAGAGTAGGTTTGAAGGGAAGAAGTGGGAGAGAAAGAAATCTGTTTGCTGCTGACATCCCACTGAGTGCGGCCTGTTTAATAAAGCTGCTACGCAACTTTCACTTTGTGGGATCTATAGTGAGAAGAGAGCCATGCCGAGTGCGGGGGGAGGCCTGGGTCGGCTATTCCGGCTGTCTGGGTGCTCCGGGACGGCTTCCAGGAAGAGGCGGCATAGAGTGGAGGTACTCCATAGGAGAAGAACACGGTCTGAAGATGCTTGTGCGTGGTCACCTCCTTCTCGCTCGCAGCCCCGCCCTCAGGACAGTTGGGCTCAGTGAATGTCAGAGGGGCCCCTGCAATAGGCCCAGCCTGGGGCAGACCCTGGGACCGTGAGACGAGGAGGAGGCAGGCTCTGCCTTCAGAATGTGGTGGAATGGGTGCTGCAGGGTCAAGAGGAGAGCCCAGCCCGTCGGGCACTCCCTGTGTGTAGGCACACCCACACCCTTTCCTCACTGTCCCCACAACCCATCAGGACCTGCCTATCAGGGGCACCTCCCCCACCCACTTAATGTCAGACGTGGCCGTGTGGGCTGCTTTGGCCAGTGACATGAGAGCAGAAAGGATGCCTTTTCCCTTTGCTGCAGTGGCCAGCAGAGCCCAGATGAAGCCCAGGCTCTCAGCACGGGTCCTGGGGAAGGACGGCCTGGAGCAGCAACCCTCCCCTCCCCCAGACCAGCCGTAAGTGTGCAGCAGGAGGGAAAATCGCAGGTAGTTTAAGCCCTAGAAATCTGGGGCCATCATCGTAGCGTAACCCACCTCTCCAGGCTGATGCAACAATAATTGTTTTTCAAGTGAGACTCTCCTCTGAACCGAGTGACTTCCTTTGGTGGAGCCCCCTTGCCCTGAGAATGCAGGTCTGGGTTCTAGTTCCATCTCTGCCCTAAAGCCCTGTGCATCGGTTCCTGCTATGGTCCAAGGGAGTGGCTGACCCCAGAGCTTCTGTGAGAGCCTAGCACGGTGGGGATGGGGCAGCCTTCGGGGACCCAGGAGCTAGGGGACAGCCAGCGGACATCCTGTATTCATGAGCTTCCCAGCCTTGGGTCCCAGGGATCACAGTGAAGGGCAAAAGCAGGGTCAGGTGCAGGGCAAATACATGGCAGCTCTGGGGGAGACCGCAGAGGGACACAGGGTGGTCCTTGCTGCTGGCATGCGTGGGGCCACTGGTCCCAAGCTGCCCAACAGGGGTGGAAGGGACGGCCTGGAAGCCAAGTGTCCCTGCGTGGTTAATCTAAAAATAAACAGAAAGGCAACAAAAATCTATGTTTCAATTACTGCACACAAGCTGTTCAAACAGCCAGTTCTGCACTGGAGATGTGAACTTGTCAACAGCGGCTGCCTCGTTTGCATGCTTGGGCGGTGATAAAACACACAACCTCGCAACAGGCTGCCCTCTGTTCTGGGTGTTTTGTGTGTTGTTTTTCTTAATTAAATTAAATTAGAAACACGGACATAGAATAAAGACAGTAAAAACCTGAAGCCAGGACATCAAGACAGGGTAGCAGCTCCCAAAACAAAGGCCGCAGAGGCTCCGAGGTCTAAGACAAGCCTGGCCCCTGGTAGAGAGGTCAGCAGGAAGGTGGCCGAAATACGGGCGCAGGGTCAGGACCAGGGGACAAAACCTGCTCCCAGGTGGCCCCAAACACTCCTCCCCTCCCCTGCTGATCCCCGGATCAGCCCCAGTGAGCAGTGTGGGCCTTTGTGGCATCCCCCTCTGCTGAGAGCTGCTCTAGAGCCCACGTCTGGGGTGAGCTCAGCAGGCCAGGTGGGCAGAGCGGGCATTTCCATCCTTGGCCACTCCGCATTTATCTCCTCACCCACATGCCCACCCTCACAGTGTCCCAGCTCAAGTACAGTCTGTTCTCTGCAATGAATGGAGCCCCAGGAAGCTGAGCTACCCTGGGCTCCAGGACCACCCTGATCTACCCTGCCTGCGGCAGCCTAGACAGACCACTCCCTCCCCTGAGTGCCGGTGTGTTCGTGCCTTCCTGTTTGCTGATGGTGTGCTCACCTTCTGAGCAGCCCCACTCTCCCTGACGGCAGGAGCTGGGCCCCGTCCTCACCCGCTTTCAGGATCTTGCACAGAGCCAGATGTGGAGGTGGGGAGAGGTGGTCAGTAAATTCGATGCAGTTTGACAAGCAAAGGGCAGAACCCGTATTCGCCCGGGTTGCTTGCCTAAGGGGCTGCTTGGGAGGCAGAAGGAGGCTCACAAGCAGAGGGAGTCAGCTGCTTGGCATTCCCCCAGTGAGGCTTTCTGGATAAGCAGAAGCCCTCTGGGTCCCAGCACAGGTGGAGAGGAAAAAGCAGTGTGCTTGCTGGGGAAGGTTCCACAGATCTCGCCTGCTGACAAGGCCGTCGGTTCCACACTGGCTCTGGACAGGGATTTTAATGTCCCCAGACCTCGGAGCAATTCCACAGCCATCAGACGCTCCTGACTCGGGGAAATAAAAGCATGGTGGAGTCCCTCCCAAGGAAGATAATATCCTGTCACAGTCAGTATGATCTGCCGGCCATGTGACGGCCATTCCCTAATGTTTCCAAATAGACTTTTGAATAGACTCTTGTCTAGAAGAAAGCAAATTGCAAGAGCATTTTTGGCAGCCAAATAGAGTGTATCAGTCTCTCTTCTTCGCGACTCTTGCTGCCGGGTCTGGCTCCAGGCACCGAGTGGGATTTATTCATCAGCTCGGGTCACTGATGAACACCATTTGCTGTGAAGGGAGATCTCGTTGAATTAGTCAATTCTGCAAGATTCGGAATAATCAGGCGTGCCTGAGAGGCGGCCCATGAGACGGCAGAAGGCCCGCTTGGGGAAGGGAGGGGACTGGGAAGTCCAGCTCCTGGTGGTGGGGCCGTGGGAAAGCGGGCTCCAGATTGTAGAGGTTCCACCCTCCGAGGAGCCCCCAAGACCAAGGAGTCAGAGGAACAAAGATGGCTCCCAGTAATGATAACTCAGGCTAACCCCCCTCTAAACGATCAAGCCATACCCACCCGCCACCCGCGGCCTCATCGATCCTGATGTTTACGAGCCCCTAATTTACACACGCCTTCTTCTTCCCTCAGTTTATGCTGATATTATGTTGCCAACTGTCATTTCCAATATCTTTTTTATTTTTCATTATCACCATTATAATGATTTACACCAGTAGCAAGAGCACAAATGCCTAGTCAATTAGTCCCACGAGAAAAGTCTCTGAATCATGCGCGCCTCTTCGAAAAAAAATCACTACATCAAAACCCACAGCTAGATTTCTCCAAGCAAAGGTGCACATGGGAAGGGACGGAAATGAGAAGCTTGTTCTTTTAATATTGTTCAGCTAAAACGGGCACTGGAGCCCACCTTCCCGAGGCAGTGAGATTGCTTTTTGCGCGAGAAATTGTGCCCAGAAAAGGAATTGGTGGCGTTTTTCCTGAAACCTATCATCAGAAAAGCATTTTGAAACATTTGTCTTTTTAGGTCATGTATTAAGCCCTGTAATTATGGAATATGGCTTTTCCCCAAAATACCTCTGCCCTCCTGGTGCCTTCCAAGGACCGCGGTGCAGGGGTGAGCACTGCCGAGTTCAGGAAGCCTGGGTCCTAGGGCCGACTGTGGGCCTGTGAAGAGACGGATCAGGAGCGCCCCGGGGGCCTCAGTCGGTTGAGCGTCCGACTTTGGCTCAGGTCATGATCTCACTGTCTGTGAGTTCGAGCCCTGCATCGGGCTCTGTGCTGACAGCTCAGAGCCTGGAGCTTATTTCAGATTCTGTGTCTCCCTCTCTCTCTGCCCCTCCTCCACTCTGTCTCTCTCTCTCTCAAAAATACATATTTAAAAAATAATAATAATAAATAAAAAAGAGGCAGCTCTTAGGCTGGCACGCGTCAGGTTGTCACCTGTAGCTGAGCGCCCCCCACCACCACCCCACCCCAGGCATACTGTGGAAAAGGCAGATTCCTACTCTAGTGCTGGCTGGGGTCTGCGATTCTGTGGGCAGTGCTGCAGACTCACAGACCACGTTCTGGGCTGCGGGCGTAAGCCACTATCCCAGCCCTCGTCATCTCTTCTTTTTCCTCACTCACGAAATGCGGGTTCAGTGCATCCCTCCCACTGGGATGTTGCGAGAAGCGAATGATGTGATGGCTTTTGAAGAATCTAGTGGAAGGTGAGAGCAGGGACCGCAGAGTTGTTGCTGTGACCACTGCTGGACCTTTCATACAAGGGCCCCTCCCGGCCCTCCCCCCACCCCGCCCCCCCGAGGCCGGTCCAGCTCTGGTCTCAGGTCTACAGAGTTGTGTCCCCCTCAAAACTCTGGATGGGCCAAGGCCTGGGACACACAGGCAGGCGTCACTGGCTGTGGCGAAAGCAGGTGCCCAGGCTTCCTGTAAAGATAAAGATGACACCCTAAAGCCCTCTGTTACGGAGATGGATGCCCTCTGGGGAGAGGAAGCAGAGGTCAGAGGTCACTGCTCTGGTTTCTAGTCCAAGCTGTCACGTCCCTGACCCCTTCTCCCCATGGCCCGGAGCACCTGGTAGAGGCTGCTTGTGGCTCCAAACCTTGGAGCTCAAACAGGTCTTGGTGGAACCCGCCAGCAGCTAAGCCAGAGGCCTGGGACGAGCCCCTCCAGCCTGGAACCTGACATGGACCGTCTCCACACTGGTCCTGCTGAGCGAGTGACTGATGGTGGCAGCAGGAGGGGGGTTCACGTGAGGACCCTCACGGCTAGCCAAGGCCAGATAGGAGGGAAAAGCCCCTTCAGAGCAGAGGGGAAGGGTGGCAGTAATGACTGTGCCTGGCCCACTGTGGCTCTGGTATTTTAAGAGGAAAAAACAAACGATAAAACCATACCTCGGGTCGCTCATCCTACAGAGGACCAGGGAGAGGCTGCTGTTGGCCTGTGAATGTTCCAGGGCTTCCTGAGCTTCTGAGCTGATCTAGAAGATTTGGAACAGGGCCGGGGCCCAGGCTATCCTGTCTGTGTGCACCCACTAGCTGCACATTTCACAGTGACCTGGAAGTGCTAAACACGTGCACGCCCCTGATCAACACCTCCCCCTGAGGGGCAGGGCCAGGACCAGCGTGAGGTAAACTTGAGGGGGCCTCACTTCCGGGGCTGAGCAGGTGCAAAGTGGACCCTTACTTGGCCCTCCTTGCATTGTTCACCCCAGGCACCTCTCCCCTCCACCCCAGGCACCTAGTCTCCTGAGGTGTGTTCTGAGCTGGAGAGAACTTGCCACTTTGGTCCAGGAGCCCAGCCTGTGCCCAGCCAGCCCCGTGGAGGACAGGGAGTAGGGGAGGGGGTTCTGCCTTTAGGGGGCACAGCCTTGCAGGAGCAGCACTCACGTGAGGGGCGGACACGCCAGTCCATCACCAGGTCACAGGCCTGCCTCTGTGAGCTCCTAGAAGAAAGGGCTGCTCAGAGAACGCCTCCTGCAGCCTCAGCCAGAAGCAAGTCTTCTGCGTTCGTGGGGGCTCAGTGGGGCTGGGGGTCAGTGGGAGCTGAAGCAACCCCAGGAAGCAGGGAAGCACCTCCGAGGGGCACCTGAGCTTCTGCAAGCCTCTCTGCCAAGTCCTGGCCAAGCCGGCTTCTCTAGAAGCACCGGAGTATTCCTTTGTGTTGCATTTGCCAAGATAGGGTTTCGGCTGCTATTTATTATTTTGCTTCAGAAGAAAGGCTAAAAGATGCAGAGAGGGAAGAGAAAATAAGAAAGATGGGCACGGCCTGTTCCAACCGACTTGGCAGCACGTCTCCCCCAGATGAGGCAATCATACATTTTCCAATCGGGCTGGACAGGCCATGGCTCATTCCTCAGCCCCCTGTCTGGAGGCAGTGCAGGCTCTCCTACCTTCTGCGGATTAATCACGCCTTCAGGGCCTGCACAGCCGGAGCCCGCTCCTGCACGTGCCTTCCTGACATGAACGAGGGGAGGGTTATTAGCCACCTGTGATCCTGGCTACAGCGCGTGCACACGGGCACATCAGTGTCTCCACAGCACATTGGGGGTGTCCCCATCCCGATGCGTGTCCAGGGGTGCACAGCGTGCCTGTCCGTGCGGCCAGCACCGTGGGCTCCCGGACAGCGGCCCCTGCGCCCCAGCCCAGTGTGGATAATGAGAACAATCATGGCACGTGCAACTCTTAATTATTTGTCCATGAATTATTCATGTTGTGGTGACCTGTGGGGCACAGCTGCTGATCTGGGGCCCAGCAAGTGTCCAGGAGACCAAGATACAGACACAGCCTCGGCACCGGGGCTGAGGCTGGGTGTCGGCTGACTCTCCTCCTCCAGCCCATCCTCAGCCCCCAGATGGGCCAGGCCTTCCATACGCCTGGGCCTGAGTCCATCGTGGGACCCTGAGCTGCAGGGAGAAGGCTATCTGACAAGGCAGGACTTGGGGCTCCTGACATGAGATCCCCCAGGTCACAGGTGTTCAGCCGAGGATGATCCTTCTTGCCAAGTCTGTTCTCTCCCAGGGGTCCTGGGTGACAGACACCCAACAAGTTCCCACCCACCTAGCACAGGGGTCTCAGGGAGTCCGTGGCCGTGCATTCCGGAGAGCAGACCACACACAACTTCGTAGCTGACGGTCTCCTTTGTCCACATCTTGGAAAACCGCCTCCTCTTGGCCTACCTTTTTCCACCCTGTAACTTTAGGGTCTGATCACTGCCCAGGGATCAGGCTGTTTGCCCGGTGCAGAGGGCTCACGGGATTCAGGCTGGATTCTCTCTTGGTGCCGGGGGACAACACAGTCATCCATCCCTACTTTCCAGAGGAACTACCTGAGGTGTCCTTGAGTTCCCAGAGCTCATAAAGGGTAGTGCCGGGGTTCAGACTCAGCTCTCTGGACCCCCTACTTGGCTCTCTCTCCACTGCCTGGGGACCCAGGCGTGAGTCCTGGAGCGGTCACGGAGAGCTCTGGGCTTGCAGCCAGGACAGCCCCAGCTGTCAGAACAGGGCAGGGAGCTAGGTCCCTTGCAGAGACACTGAAGTCCAACAACTCCCAGGTGGCCGGAGAGGTGCCCGAACCCCTGGGGCCTGATCAGATCTCGGGGTCTGACTGGAGCACAAGCAGAAGAGGGTCCAGCTTCGTGGGGTTTCCAGAGCCTGAACTGGGCCTTAAACCAGGCACTCACTGGGGTGGGGCCCCGATTTTCTGGCAGGGAAGGATGCCTAAGGTAGGCTCCAGAGCTCTGGCCATTTCCTACAGGACTCCAAAGCACTGACGAAAAAGACTTCCATTTCACATTACCTTTTCTATCTATATAGAGGCAACCTAAGCACGGCACAGAAAATGTAAAAACAAAATAAACAACACCTAAAGCTCTGGATCAAATTCTTAGACTGTTTCTTCCAAGCAGGGGATTGTTCCTTTTCAGAGGCTTCTCAATACTGAGAAAAGGGCAGTTGTGGTTCAGCGTAGAGGCTGGGCACGTCTCAGATCCGGGCGTCAGGAGCGCAGGAAGGAGTCCGGAGACAGGCAGCGGGCAAAGTTTCTGGAGAGGAACTAGCAGTGCACCAGATACTCAGAGGAACGGCCGCTGCTCAGACTCCCCTCTGTCCCCGGTTAGAGGGCCCCGTGCCAGCCTCTGCCAGCTCGCCAGCAGCCTGCCAGGAAGAGGCGCTCACCTTGACAGGAAGCACTTGTGTGTGTTTTGTCTGTAATTGCTTGACCAGTCTCGTCTGACACGCCCTGTCCGTGTGGGGCCCCCTCCCGCCCCAGCGAGCACTTCCCGCTGCCTCACCCCCCGCGCCCGACCGCCACCCAGGGCGCACGTGTGGGCACACGGGACCTCTTTGACACGCTGGCCCTGTGCCCAGCAGGAAATACTCAAGTTGCCACCTCTGGAACTGGCACTGTGCCGTCTCACCCAGGGTAAACTGTGCAACACATTTCTTTCATTCCGTTTGAAAGGGGAAATTAAATTGAGGAACGAAGTCTAACCCAAACCTGGCATGCAAAGAGTTGACCTTTGTTTTGAATACACTTAATGAGGCTGAAACCAGACCGCGTGGCCTCCAGCTGCCTGTGTCTCCGTTCGGAGCCTGGAAAAAACGGGCAGCGGGGCGAGGTGGCGGCAGGGACAGGTGCTGGGGCCACGGGTACGATGGAGCCACGACGTGCTGCAGCAGGCAGTCCCTGAGGCAGCGAGCTGGCTGCATCTACCGACATCAGAGGTGTGCTCAGGGTCAAGGAGGCTCTGCTGCCCGGTTCCCAGGCATGCTCTGCCCCGCTGTGGGCCCCTCCTCATCTCCATCCTCGCCAGCCGGAAGGAGATGATTTCCTGGACAATATTGAGGTTGTGTTGCTTTGTGGGAATGTAAGGGCTGACTTGGTGGATCAGTCAGGCTAGGCTAGGCTTCAGTAACAAAATAGCCTCACAATCTCAGTGCCTTAACACAGCCAAGATGTGTGTCCCAGTCTTATCAAGTCTAAGGCTCTTCCACTGATGGCTGTGTCTCCGAGGTCGCCAGGGCAGGTGAAGGGAACTGAGGTTGGTATGACATGCTCTTAGAGGACAAGGTCTGGAAATGTTCTCCATCACCTCCCCTCTCGTTCTGCCTGAATTCAGACGTGGGAGTCCCAACCTAACTGCAAGGGAGGCCGGGGGAGGTCTTCTTGGGTGGTCGGAGAGAGGATACAGTGTGGTGGACTTTGCAACATCATCTCTGCCACACTTAGGATCCAGCCTAGGGAAGCCGTGGCCCTGAGGCGCCGATGATGAGGAAGAGCCTTGCAAGTGAATCTTGGGAAACAAGAGCCTAAGCTGTGGGTCTGGCTAACCCTGGACATGCAGAGATTCTGTACTCCTCCGGAGCCATCCTCAGAGGCTCCAGGTCTGACTTACCAGGGAGATGGGACGTTTCTTTACCCTGATACCTGCATGGAATTTCCAGTTGGGAGACTCAAGTTTTTAGTGTCTGAGCTTCTCACCTTCACACAATGCATTCATCTCCTCTGGAAATATTTAGCAATTAAGAAAAAAACAAACATTTGTTTATTCCTTTAGCAAATGTGTACTGAATACCCTTCTGTCCCAAACATTGGGTCAGCTGTGAGGATTACAAGGACAATAAACCAGGGACTGTTCTCAAGGTAGCAAATATACCACAGCCGTCGATGCTGGGCATGTGGTGGGCACCAGGTGCCGGGGGTCGGGATAGAAGAGGCTCTCTTACCTGATCTGGAGGAGATGCAATGCAGCCTCCTAGAAGGAGAGCCCGAGCTGAGTCCTAACAGACGTGCAGGGCTTAGCTGTGGGAAGAGTGGGAATCCAATCCTGGCAAGGAGCAACATTGACTTGGACCCCAAGCTGAGAGAGAGCGGATGCCTTCAGAAACTAGAAAGGTGTTTGGGTTGGTGGGGCATCACCGCTGGGCTGTGAACTGTGATGCTAGAAGCAGGTGTCTCCTGGGCCACGCTGAGAAGTCGGAACGTTATTCTGAAGGATAGGATTTAAAGCAGCAGAGTAAAGCAGGGTGATCGGATTTGTGCTTTAAAAAACCACAGGGACAGTTGGGTGGAGAATGGGTAAGAAGGGCAAGACCAGAACAGGGACACTGGTGGAGATCATCTCTGCGAGTCGGGCAGTGGGTGTGCGGAGGGAGAGGGGGCAGATTTGAGGAGCAGCTGGGGCCATGAAATCAAAGACTTCACTGTTGAATATGTGGATGGACATGGGGAGATGGGGGTGGCTTTCCCCACGAGAGGGAATGCCTGAGAAAGAGTGGGCAGAACAGTGAGTTAATTCTGGGGCATATGGTACTGAGGTACCTGTGGCACAGTCAGGTACTGGGGTACTTCAGACGCTAGAACAGTAGGTGTGGTGCTTAGGAGGGACAGGGAGCTGGAAATGTATCCATTTCCTATGTCATAGGAAAGAGGTGACAGCTGATGAGATTGTCCAGGGAGAGTGTGTAGGGTGGGACAAGACATGGGGGAAATAGAGATCTCCCAGAATGAGCCGAGAAAGAGGAGCTTGCCAAGGACACTATTAAGGAATAGCAGAGACATAGGAGAAAACAAGGAGAGAGCTGATGCCTCAGAAACCACAGAGAACAGGGGCGCCTGGGTGGCTCAGTCGGTTAAGCATCCGACTTCGGCTCAGGTCTGATCTCATGGTTCGTGGGTTCGAGCCCCACGTCCGGCTCTGTGCTGACAGCTAGCTCAGAGCCTGGAGCCTGTCTTTGGATTCTGTGTCTCCCTCTCTCTCTGACCCTCCCCTGCTCATACTGTCTCTATCTCTCTCTCTCAAAAATAAATAAAACATTTAAAAAAAAATTAAAAAAAAAAAAAAGAAAGAAACCACAGAGAAGAGGTTTCTAGAAAGAGAGAGAGAGAGGCCAGCCATGCCAAGTGTGAGAGAGGTCAAGAAAGACAAGGCATGAGTGTCCCGTGGGATTGAACACGCAGGTCATTCATGACCTCAGTGAGAACAACTCCCAAAGACTGGCCACAGCAAAAGCCACATCAGAGCAGGTCACGGTGTGGGCAGGAAAAGTGGTGAGAGCTATATGAACAACTCTCTCAAGAGTAGTCTGTGAGGGGGGTGGTCAAAGGGGGATTCATTTTTAGTTTTTATTATGTAAGATTGAATAGACAAAACAGAAATTCGATAAAATAAGCAGTGAGCCCACCGCCCATTTTAAGAGGTCACGGTCAGCTCCACTTCAGTGTGCCCCTTGCGTCTGGCAGAGGGCATGGTGCCAAGGGAGGGCACAGTGGCTGCCCAGGGCCCTCAACTGCACAGGCGGGATGAAGGTAGCAGGTCACAAGGGTTGGGCCCAGGCTTTGGGTCTGTGGCACTAGAAGCTGACAGCTAGACCTCCTGTCCAAAGATTACAGTAGAGTCAGATGGAAATTTCTAGAATAGAGTAGCCTGTCCACCTACTAGCCAGGAATTCCAGAGCCCCCACCATGACCCCGCTGGGTTTGCAGGATAGGAAAATGAGCCAAGAGCTGCCCCTGACAGCCAGGAGCTCACATCCCAGACAGGAAGTGGTTGCAGAGCAAACCAGCTCCCACCTGAGCAGCGGCCGGAGCTGAGGATGTGATGTGCAGGTCAGACTCCCCGCCCCCAGCCTGCCAACTGTGTCCTGGCTCTGCTGCCCCCTCCATCCTCTGCCCCAGCCTTGCTGCGGCCGCTCGGGCCCAGTCAGCCCCTCCCATATCTTTCCATCCTTGGTGACCGAGGGTGACATCAAGCCACACCGGGCAAGGAGCCAGGCAGCTCACTGTAATTCTGAGCAAAGCACAGTTCTCACAACACGGGAGGCCCTCAGAGTGGCCTGGTATGTCAAGGTCTCCATGACAACACTGAGGACTTGCTGTTCAGAGTCTCCCGGGGATGCCTGGTTCACAGGAAGCATTGGGGTCTCAAGCGCCACAACTGAATCATAGGGTTGTAAAGAGCTCTGAAGGCCCAGGGGCTTCACACCTGTCCAGACTAGGGTCCTACGTGGAGCTACAGTCCCAAGGCTGGGGATCCTGGCCATCTTCTCCCTTTCTCTGACCTCAAGGGAGTCACTCATTCTCAACCAGCTCCCTGGTCCATACATGGGCCATGAGCCGTGCCCGGCCAGCTCCTGGCTCCGGAGAGGGTACAATGTGGTTTAGGAAGGGCCTTGTCCACGATGAAGTGAGCCAACAGGTGCGGCTGCCCTCCCCATCATAGGGTTGAGGGACACGTGGCCTGAGGAGTCTACGGGACCAAGCCTTCAGGGCGGGATGGCGGGATACAATCCCAACCGTAATTAAAACAGGCACATGCATGTTGTTCCTGGAGAGTGTGACACTGCAGAACAAAAACATCACTCTCAATTTTTTTTTAATGTTTATTTATTTTTGAGAGAGAGTGGGCATAGGAGCGGGCAGAGAGGGAGACACAGAATCCAAAGCAGACTCCAGGCTCTGAGCCATCAGCACAGAGCCTGACGCCAGGCTCCAACCCATGAACTGTGAGATCATGACCTGGGCTGAAGTCAGATGCTTAGAGAACTGAGTCACCCAGGACCCCCTGAATCAAAAAGTATTACTCTAGGGGCGCCTGGGTGGCTCAGTCGGTTAAGCGTCCAACTTTGGCTCAGGTCATGATCTCACGGTTCGTGGGATCGAGCCCCGCATCGGGCTCTGTGCTGACCTCCAGCTCAGAGCCTGGAGCCTGTTTCCGATTCTGTGTCTCCCTCTCTCTCTGACCCTCCCCTGTTCATGCTCTCTCTCTCTCTCAGAAATAAATAAAACATAAGAAAAAAAGCATTACTCTAAACTGAGCCTGGGTTCCAATGGTGTCTACTACACTTCTGCCACGTGATCCTGACAAATCACTGGTCCCCCCCGCCCCCGTGACTTGGGGCTAATGATCCATGCGTTGTGGGCTTGCTGTGAATAGGAAATGGGCTGTCGTTGGGAAGCCCTTGTTTGCACACAGAGAAGGTGCTTCCTGGATCCCGACGGCGGCGATGGCCCTCCCGGCGTCCCCAAGGGCTGCCGTGTGACTAAACTGCCCTCCTCTCCACTCTGTGCCAGCAGGTCCGGCCTCTGTTTCCCTGTGAGGAGCAGCCACGGCCCGGCAAGATGTCCCGGCACCACAGCCGCTTCGAACGAGATTACCGCGTGGGCTGGGACCGCCGGGAGTGGAGCGCCAACGGCACGCACGGCACCACCAGCATGTGCAGCGCCACGGCGGGGGCCGGCTGCGGCTCGGCCGGTAGCCTCAGCGCCCGGCCCGGTCTGTTGCCGCTGCCCGTGGTGCCGTCCCGGCTGCCCACGCCCGCCACGGCCCCAGCTCCCTGCACGACCGGCAGCGGCGAGGCCATCACCAGCCTCGTGGCCAGCTCTGCCTCCGCCGTCACCACCAAGGTAAGACCCGTGTCACCCGTGAGCAGGAGCTGGGCGGAGGGGTGCGGCCTCCCCTGAGGGTCCGGACACCAGTCACTGCCTTCTCCGGAGCGCTGGCGTTCCTGGGGCTGGGCCGGCTGACTGTTCAGGTGAAAATTCCCGTGATTCTGTTTGCCATTAAGTCTCTCTCTGTGACTAACTTGTAAGACACACAGGTGCTGAGGCCACTTGTTGACCTATGTCACGTTGACGAGATGCTATCTAATTTGTGTAGGGACAGTGAACTCCCAAGTTGGCAATAAAGATTCCCTAAATAGGTGACTTTAGACCATGCAAGTCCCCCCCTCTCCGGGGGCACCAGTGACTTGGGTTTGCAAGAAGGTAGTGACCAGCAGCAGTAAGGCATAAAGGGCCATAAACCTACGACTTGGTAGCACTCTGCTGAGAATTCTCCTGTCCACTGTGTCTTCCAAGCCTCAGATAACCCTGTGGATCGCTACTTTTGTCCCCACCTGATGGTTGGGGATACTGAGACACACCAAGTCTGTGGGAGCTGGTCCGAGGCTGGAGCTTCGTTGGGGCCCCAGGCCTGGGTCCCCAGCGGTCAGCGTCAGGGGCATCAGCTCCAGGCCACTCCCTCTCTCCGGAGGTGGCTCCAGCCTTGGGAATGACCGCAGAAGCCAGGCTGCTTTACTAATGGAGACCCTGAAATGACAATATCACCAAGGCTCGTGCCTGGCTTCAGGCTGAGCTGGTCCCCCCTCACGCTGCTCAGAGCCCCTCTGGCAGCCAAGACCCTCCAGGGACTGGGACCCACACCAGTGGCAGGAAGCCCATGTATGGCCATCCTGCTTCCTCGGTGGGGGAGGGGCTCTGCAGGCTGCCTTTGCCTCGGCCAGCCATTCAGAGCGCCTCCCAGGAGCCAGCGTGTACGTATGCATGCATGCATGCGTGTGTGTGTGTGTGTGTGTGTGTGTGTCTCGTTTCCTTTCCTGCTTTCATAGAAGTTGCGGGAGAAGTTAAAGGCGGGAGAGACCCGACGCAGCCATTGTAAGGTGGCCATGGCATTGGAAAGCCGCGCTCCAGGTGTACTGTGCCTTTGTCTCTGTGATTTTCAAAACTCCCTTTCAGCCCTGCTTCCCATTAATAACTGCGCACTGCCGGCCCAGAGCCCAGCGGAGGCCCGAGACAATGGAGCTATTGGAGGCCAGCTCGGAGCACGCTGACATCTTGCTGCAGTGCCTTATTGATTTTATTTTCCTGTTATGAAAACACCTCCCCACTGAGACGGGGAGGGAAGGAATGTTGGATGCGGGAGAGGAGAGGCAGGGTTATTTGGGCACGACGCCCCCAGGCCGGCCTAACGCGATCCTCCCCTGGGCACCAGCTCCCTGGACTGCCCCGATGTCCTGACCTCTGCTCAGTGGAGCCGGCCGGCTGCCTCGCCAGCCACATCTGGCAGCCACTCAGAAGGCCAGCTGTTGGCCATCTGGACAATGGCGGCTTCTGGAGCTGACCGCTGGGGGCTGTACCTGGAAGCCCACTTGATGGTTTCTGCCCGCTCTAGAGGGAGGCCTTTGTAGGGTGCTGTCGGGCCTCACCGGAGACAAGGGTTTGGCCCTCCAGGCAAGGGAGCTGGAAGGGACTCAGTGGTGAGGACCCCTCACACAGGGCTGCCCTGCCCACACAGCTCCTGCTTTGCTCCCAAACAGCTCGATATTCACCATCCCTGACTGGCAGGGCCCCAAACCACAGCACATGGGAGGAGAGGAAGCCAGCGTCTGATGGAAAACAGCAGCTGGGGAGCTGGGGAGCATTGCATTGACAGGGAGAGGGGCTGAAAGTTCATGCCCGTGGGACAGCCAGCTCCTTGGCACGTGTCCCTTCTGTTACCATCTCCAGCCCAGCTCCAGACCTGCAGGGGCTTGTCCGATCTAACAAAGGTGCTGCTTACATCCTGGATTTTTCGAGGTGCTCGGGAGAACGGGGTGTGCAGGAGGAAGGGAGGACAGTAGCCAGAGGCAGCTTCTGTCCAGGACACTGTCTCTGAACTTGGGCCGTGGCACCGGGTGCCTCTCTGCCATCTGGCCGAGCTGCTGCCCGCCCCCTAGACGCTGTTCTCGCCGCCTATTTGTCTCACCCCGAGGCCAGCACCACATCAACTGACAGGCGTCCACACTGGGGGAGCTGTGGTTTCTCTGGTCAACGAGCTGCATCTTTACTGAGTAGCCAGAGGCTATCGCGCGCCCTCGGCAAACACACAGGTCAGGATGTGACAAGTCTGTGGCCTGGACAGTGTGACTGAGTGACCTAAGAATGTCTCTCCCATTGAGGTTATTCACAGAACAGCTTAGTGTTGTGGGTAAGGACAGACTGGGGAGCCAGATTGCCCGGGTTCGAATTGTGCCCTGTCTCTCGTTAGCTGAGCAACCCTGAACCAGTTACTTAACCTCTCTGTGCCTCGCTCCCATGAAATGGGAACAGGGCGTATTACCTGCCTGCCGAGTTGTTGTGAGGACTGCGTGAGTTAAAATATACATAAAGTGCTCAGAACAGAGCCGAGTGGTAGGTGGTAAGGCTTGTATAGGGGCTGTTACTACAGCCGCCGTTGTCACTGTCACCCAGATAAAGCCTGGGGGACAAGGACATGCCCCTGGAAGGAAGAAGCATCATTTCTAACCTCACAAGAGAAAAAGGTGGGTCTTCAGATAAGAAACGGGAAATAGGCCCCAAGCAGGCAGGGAAGGCACATTGTGTTTCTGAGGGGTTAGCGTTCACGTCGATCCATGACATGGAGGCGTGACTTGACCAGGGTAACATGGCAACAGGAAGAGCTAGAGGGAGGGCATCGAGCAGACCCCAAACTGACCCTGCATTGCCCAGTAAGCCTGACGACAGAGTGAAGGGATTTGAAAGCTTTTTCAGCCAAGGGGCCCCTTCCTCCAAGGAAAGCCCAGTATGTGCACGGGGCCAAGACCCTCCTCTGGTGAGAGGGGGTGGATGGAGGGGGCTGCATGGAAGCAGGCGCAGAGCTGCGTGTTCCTGCCTCCCTGGAGTGTGGCAATGGCTGCTTGAACATACCGGCATGCCTTTCTCAGTGAAGGCCAGAGTCTCACCCGAGGGCTCAGGGAAAGGTCCCCAAGGTGACTCTTGGGGACAAGGGTTAGTGCTGCCAGGCCTTAGCATCCCCCCAGGCTGGGCATGGGGCAGGTGTCATACCTCTCTGGGGGCTGTGGGCCCCCACCAGCCTCCTATGCCATCACCGCGGATGCAGAGACACTCTCTCTTGCCCCTGGTCCCGTGGGCCTGCTCACCCGCTCAGTGCTAGGGCTGCGTCTGCCGGGCCATGGGAGACCGTCCCAGCTCCCCAGGGTGGAGACTGCTGGCTGTGTTCCCTGCGGCTGGTTAGTGAGGTGATGACAATTCTTTCTGTCACCGCTGCCTTAGGCCTGAGTTGATTTTTATGTTTCTTCATTTTTCTGTGGCCCGAGGATTTCTAGCTGGTCTTTGATGAGAGGCCAGTTGGACAAGCACAGATTCTGGGCCATTGAGGTAGGGGAGGGCATGACCAAGTGACACACACTGACACATGCATGCTCACAAGTCCCCAGAGCCTCAGAGGAAACATAGTGACCGTGCCCTCCGGCCCCTCTATTTTGCCTGTCAGAAGAGTGAGGCCCAGAGAAAACAAGGCTTGCCAAGGGCCCCCAGTGAGTGAGAAATGGACCACCTGGGCTGCCTCCTTTCCCCAGGCCGCCTGGCATAGCGCGTTCTCCATGGTAACCGTTTCTACGGCATTGTTACGGTAACTTTTCCTGTCCCTCCAGCCACCTGCTTGACAGCAGACACCAATGTGCAAGAAAATGGGCATAGTTACTTCTTGGGTTAGGTGGAAATTTTAGCCCAAGGATTTTGTCGACTCTACATCATACAGCTAGTGAGAGCTTCAAGCTGTCGAACCAGACAGAACTGGTTCTTAACCTCATGCCAGCACCAGTGAATCTGACTTTGCCTCTCAGGAGATGAGTATGTCTCTGAGCCTCAGTTTCTTTGTCTATAAAATGGGAACATTCATAGCTGTCTTCCTCGCAAAGATGGTATGGATTTGGTTAAGTCATTTTGAAAAGCTAAATCAGATTGGGTCAGACCAAGTATCCGTCCTCTTCGGATGAATCCAGTCCCCTGGCGGTGGTGCTGGTGGGCCCTCTCTGGACCGTCCCCTCCCCTAACTGGCCGCATGAGCTGGCCCACCACGGCCCTTCTGGGCTGCCGGCAGTCAAGCCCCACCCCCTGGGGTGGGCAGGACAGGTGGGCGGAGCTGAGAAGCTGGAACTTGACTCCCCCACCAGGCCTGTTTGTGGGGTGGAAAGGAAACTCCTTTGCCCTGCAGTTGCTGCTGCATGAAATTTAAATTATTCTCAGCAAACCTGCCTGACAGATGAAACAGAAAAGAGACAGCTTCATAAAGTGCAATTTCGTTCTTGAAAGAATGGACGTTGCAGAATCCTGGCTGATGCCTGGGAAATGTGTTGGGGGCTTTTTTCCTTGTGGTCAGGAGCACTCATGCTGAAACATTCCCATCATTCCGCGGAGCTAAGCCCTTGAAAATAAATCTGGGCTGGGAAGAGAGACTTAGCGTGTGTCAGAGGCCCAGGGAAAACTGAAAGGGGCCGTGAGGTCTATAGGCTCCATCCTCTGAGCATCAAACGCCCAGATTTTTTACATGTATGAGCATTTGGGACTTTCAGAGTGGATGCGTGTCATCAGAGAGACGGCCCTGGCAACAGCGTCTTCCCCGGACCCTCTAAACTCTCTGGAGAGATGCCCATCTCGGGGAAGATGATGTGGGATTTCTGTGGGGAATCATGTGAATGGCCTCAAAGCCCCGCCTGGCGGGCCCCTCCCCTCATGTGGCTCTGAGCGTCCACGAATGGATAAGGGACGTGTTTGCACAGTTACAGAACAGGAAGCAGACTTCGCTTTGCTCTTGTATTCACACTGAAAACCAAAGGCTGCCGAGTGGGCCCTGTTGGGAGAATCACTCAAGTCCCCGTTGTGGTGAATTTCCAGACCGTGCGTGATTTTATCCAGAAGACTGTTCTTGCTCCGTGAATGAGAATTTGTGATTTCCCTTGTGATAAATTATCAGGCGCTGATCACGCGTCGTGAGGCAGCTTGTGCGTGTTCGTGCCGAGCTGATGGGTTTTGCCTGCACTTTGAGGTGCAGCCATGGTTTGGATTGTATCTTCATTGACTTAAGGCTCATCTGTCAGTCACGAAATGTGTACAGTTGAAAAATGCCATGATTTCCAAAGCACCCATTTCAAAACCTACAGTCCAGAGAGGGCGGACCTGAGTGTCTTAAACCCAAATTGGTGACTAAAGGGGCAGAAAAGAGGGCAGAAGACTGTGCATTCTTCCGCATGTGTAAGGGATGAGCCACCCAGGTTAGCTTTTGCTACAGAACAATCATTCCGAAACTCTGGCTTAAAGTTTCATAGTTCTGTGAGCCGGCTGGCTGTCGGTTCTGGCCTGGGCCAGCTCTCTCGTTCGTCGGTGGTCAGCTTCTGGCTGGCTCAGGGCGGCTGGTCCAGGTCAGCCTCTCCCACATGTCTGTGCTTAGCAGCCCATCAGCCAGAGAGTCCCCGTCCCCCTCCATGTGGCCTCTGCCACCCTCCATCCAGCTAGCTCAGGCTTGTCCATGCAGTGGTCTCGGCTTCCGAGAGGAGTAAGGTAGTAAGACTCAGTGCACAAGGGCTGTCGTGAGCTCTGCTTGAGGCACGTTTGCTGAAATCCCACTGGCCCAAGAGGTCTGATGGCCAAGTCAGATTCAAGGAGTGGGCAGAGAGACACTGGCTCTAGACAGGAGGTGCTAGAGTACTGCATAAAAGGGGTGGACATTCAAGGATTTGCAGTCATTTTTGCAACATACCTACAGGCTTTCCAACACACTTGCTTAAAGCCACGGCTCACAGGCGTCAGGCAGAAAGGATAGGGTCAATCTGTGACTCTCCTCTACATGGCCTGGGGCAGGAAATCAATAGGGGACCCACGTGTATACACGTCGGGCGACACACATCCCATGCACACCGAGAGCTGCCTAGTGAGGTCCGAAAGCAGGTGCCCAGCAAGGGTTGTGTTGCCAGAGGGAAGGAGGGGCAGGTGGCCCCCAGGGAACCTCACAGGGTGCGTTTACCTTAAGAATCCACGGCTGGCCGGGACTTGGCCTTCATGTGATCTTGTCACTGCCACAGAGTTGGTGGGACCGGGGCACTGCTGTTCCCTGGACATTTGCATGGTCAGATGCTGACCTATGACAAAGAAGCTTAAAAATCCACCGCAGGAAGACCACCTCCATGGGTTTTGACCAGCGAATTTCTTCTTCTAAGAATCTGCATGGGAAACAAGTTCTCAGCAGAAGACTTTCTGATGGGCCTGAAATCAAGAAACGGAGCCAGTTATGTGGTACAAACATTCAGGAGCCAAAAATTGGACAGCCCCACAGCTCTTTCTCCCTAATAGTCTAAATCCCATGCAATTTCCCAAAAAGCCCTTGGAAAGGCCTCTTCTTAAATTAAATTGGGTTTTCTGCAAACAGCATCATTCAAGATGAACATAAATCTACTTCTTATTCACTTTTAATGGTTTTCCCTGTTTTACTTAATTACTTATGTTGCAATTAAACAATTTTTTTTTCATAGCAAAAGGACAGTATTTTAGCTACATTATGGGTTAAATAGGCTTTGGAGAACTAGCCTGGGAGTCTCATCACCATTTATAACATTGTTTTTTATAGGGAAAGTATGTTCCAAAATCTAAACAGCCAAATTACAAATGAACTTTCAGAACCCAACCCATTTGTTAACTGGGAACTGTCTGCAATGCTAAAAATAACTTGGGGAAATAAACATAAAGAGGAGAGCTCAACACCCCGTTGGTATCATTTGTTACCCATCAGCGTCTACAGCTCTCGTTTAATTCCAGGGAGGAGGATTTTCTCCAAACCCGGACTGACCCTGTCCCCATTTTACTCACTTCCATGACACAGGCCACCAAATTGGCTTGAGCCCTCCCAAAGCATAATGCCATCGAGGAGAGTCACTGCAAAGCCCCCGCAGAGCTAAACTGAGGTAATGCGGCAGATTGTCAATCAGTTTCAGCGTCCCGTTCGCTGCCCTGAAATGAAGGCTCGGGAGAACTCCATGCTGCTCCGGCTACTGTCTCCGCTAGTCGTGTTCATTTGCATCCTGGATTCGCCTCTGTAGAACCCGTAGGCAAGAAACCTCATTTTCCTCTGGAAAATAAGGGCCCTGCGCACTCACAGAGCATGAGCGCACACTCAGAGGCTGCTGGCACACGTATTGACAGGGTGGGAGCCCTTCTGTCTCGGCCTCCTATTGGTGATGGATGAGCACATTGGGTCCTCTGGCGCCATGAGAGAAGTCCTTGGAACTGGGCAGCGTGCTTGCCAATAGTGGAGGGCCAGTGGTCAGCACCTCCCTCCCTGGACTTAACCCCTGGCTGCTGGCTACCACGGTCCCTTAAGGAAAACCCTCTCCAGTCCCCACATGGGGTTGTCATTAGACCTACTTCTGAGGCCAAGGCATTTTGGTTGAGCTTGCTATGCCCTACTCCCTACTCCCACCCTCTTTCATCCTTAGAAGCTACAAGAGCTTCCCCATAAGCCACTCCTTGGGCTGTCAGCAAGCAAGGCTCCTCATCTGCCCAGACAGAGTGGGGGTGCTAGAGAGAGTCCCCGCTCCTGGTGTGAGGAATCAAAGCCCACAGGACTCCCCATGGCTAAGAGGCTGGTCTTGAGGAGCTGAGAGAGGTGAAAGGATCTCAGTCACTCATCCTTTCGGAGTTGACTTCCTTATTTTAAAAACATGAGTCTAAATGGCTGAGGGTGAGCTGGAAGAGAAGGACAGACTCGTGCGCCCGGCTTCATGGACAGCCATCCCAGGCCCGTCGGCTTCCAGCTGGCTGAAAAATGTAGACCGTACTGAGGGCCTCTCTCTCTCGTCAAGAGTAGATTTACCCAGCTCTCCCAGTATACTGGCCAGCCCTGCGCCCCAGCTCTGACTCCTCCATGATCCTCTTTATGATTCTAGAACAGCATGTGCCTTGAGGTTACCTTGGGGAAGCTCCTCTGGCAGCACAGAAAGCTTCTGAGCACAGAGTAGCCATTTTCTAGGTTAAAAAAAACCCAACTCCGCGCCACACTGGTACTGAGCATGATTTCAGATTCTAGACATGCTACTTAAAGAATCCCTTCATCAGGTTAGAAGTGGCCCTGAGGCTGGACAGTAGGGCGCAGCGGGAGGAATAGGGAGATGGATTGGCCAAGCCTGCGGGTGAACAGGTAGCTCTCACCGTGCCAGCGCAGAGCGTGGAGAACCTCGCCACGCCTGTCAGAACGACCGTCGAGGTCTGCAGGGGTGTTGCTGGCTGTCTGCCCGATGTCCATTTTCTTTCCCTCTTCCTTCCTAACAGAATCTCAGTTCCGGTCAGGTATCTGCCACCTCTCAGGCTTTGGGGAAATTGAACCCCAACCCCTACTGGAATTGTGATGGTTCTAAGCCACGTGGCAGTGATCCCATTCCCCATAGTCATCATGGGGTTCAGAAGGGTCATGTGATCCAATGATAGCCATGGGACAGGAGAGTAATACTTACTGCCTGGAGGCTTTGGGGAAAGGTTTTCTTCCTTCTAAGGAAGAGTCACAAGAAGAAGGTCATCTTTCTTCCTCTCTACTGCCACGTGTGGACAGGATGCCTCAAACCATCATAACCATCGTGCCACAGACCTGAGGATGACACCAGCATGGGATAGAAATAGAATATACAGAAGAGAAAAATAACAAGAGAATCCCAGATATATGGACCCGGAGCCCTAAGGTTGCACTGCTGTCTGCATCTGGGCTTCTTGATACGTGAGCGAATACATTTCCCAGTCGAAGGAAAAGTCAACGAAACACAACTGCCTCCATTGCACGACTGGCTCCCTAGGGACAGCATGGGTGCCTCTGTCCAGCCCCCAGACCTCACCTGGCCCATCGGCTTGCCAAAAACAGCTGCAGTGACCTTTGTGAGTGCCCTCTACCTGTTATTCATTCATTTCAGCACTCACTGCTCTCTACGGGCATTCTGCTGTCTGTTGCTTCCCTAAATGCCAACAACCAGAACACAGACTACTGTTGCCATGCTCCTGCGTTTTCATGGGGCTGTGTAGCTGGCTGAGGGAAATCCACCAACACACTGGGTGCCTGAGCCATTGGTCACTTGAGAGTTCACGCCTGCAACCTATTTCAGCCACAGTTCCCCAGACAGAAAAAGAATTCTCATGCCCCAGGGCCTTTGCACTTGCTGCTCACTCTTGCCCACCCAGAAAACACTCCTATTCATCCAACACTCCTATTCATCCAACAGCCTAAATGTTACCACCTCTGGATGAAAAAAACAAATTGCTGTTATTTCTCTTGTTCCCGTAACACTTCTGTTTATGTCCTTATGTGATGCCTAAAATATATGGTATTTATTCATTTGTATCTTTATTAACCAGTGAACTCCACTGGAATAGGCTTCAAATGCTGTCCAGCATATAGAGATTCTCAGTAAGTGCATAAGGACAGAATGAATGAATTTTGCATATAAATATTTACTCAATTATTTAGCCCCTATTGCTGGGGTCGACAGAGGATGAATGCCTTTGACATCTCTACCTACGTGCTGGATCAGTGTTCAACCCATGAGTAATTTCTGTGAGTGTCTATAATGAGGATGAAGAAGACAGGACCCGCATGAGCCAGAGGGAAGCCTTCACAGGCTTGCAGGTGGGACCAGATACTGAGGCCTGGATGGCAGGACAGATTTTACAAATCAAGGCCTTTGCCCTGAGTCCGGCTCCCCTTCCTACCCCTCCCAGAATGTTTGGTCTCATGATCACAAATATTAGTATGTATGCAGTGTTAGTGCTTTTCCTCCATTTTTAGTATTTTCTTGGGACTCGTTTCCATTCGCCTATAACTCTCGGCAGCTTTTTACATTTGGTTATTTTATTTAAGGCGCTCGCAGAGTAATTACTTTGTTCCAGGCAC
Organism: Hyaena hyaena; assembly: GCF_003009895.1. Classification (NCBI taxonomy): domain Eukaryota; kingdom Metazoa; phylum Chordata; class Mammalia; order Carnivora; family Hyaenidae; genus Hyaena; species Hyaena hyaena. The sequence continues at coordinate 3,078,045 of NW_024080770.1, read as the reverse complement.
TCTTCTAACCACTTTCCCAACCTTAACTTGTGCAATCCTCTGAGGTAGCTAATGTTACCAGGGTTAGAGAAGAGAAAGGCTAGGGGAACTGGCCGAGCTCACTCAGCAGGCTGGGGCGCATCCCTGGGCAGCCAAGCTGCAGAGCCAGGCGTGGAGCTCGGTGTGTGTGTGTGGGGGGGTGTCCTCCCCAGAGCCACGCTCTGTGAAATTCGTTGAATGCGCAACTGGCTGAACATCTTGCCACGAACATTGTTCCCCGATGTTCGCCATCTCCTGAAGAGATAGCTGCAGGCTCCCCACTGACACGGTCTTGTTCAGCGATTTGAAACAACCACGGATGCACGTGTGGGATTTCGTGGTCCAGCCCCAAACCTCCTAGAGGCCCAGCCGCAGCTCTGTTCATTGAATGCTCTCTCCTCAGCTGACCTTTCCTTACCATCCAAGCCATGTGTGTGGTACAGACTCAGCTCAGATGCAGGACATTGGAGATTGTTGAGCCCTGAGGCCACGGCCTCTTGCTCGGGGTTTCTTGTTTTGGTCCAGGACAGAGTACATGGCTGCTGCCTACTTTAGCTTCTTTTGGCTACTTTCAGGCTACTTCGGCTTGTTTCATTCCAGGAGGGCATTCCAGGCCGTTACCACTGCCCACGGGTAGACCCATTGGCCTGGGGGCAATTCCCAAGCTCCAGGGGTCAGCTCCTTCATCTCGGTAGATTTACACCTGGGCTGGGGAATGGAGATGCCTCAACTCGTGGGCTGGCCCCTGACGTCAGACGGCTTGGAGCAGCCACCACTTGTCTCTGTCTCCTCTGAGCTCAGCACTGCTCCAGGGGAACAGAGAGAAGAATGAAATGCTACTGTTTGTTATAGGTTCCGTTACGGGGGGGGGGGCGGGGGGGGCGGGCTGGGGGGACAGTCCTGCTGGAGGAAAAGGCCATCCTTGAGGAGGTTGCCTGGGGTGGCGGGAAAAAACCCGGGCTGAGGTCAAGGTCCGAGTCCACACTTCACTATCTGGGTGACCTCAAAGCAGGGCACTCAAGGCTTCTGGGATGCAGTCCCCTTGCCTGTAAGCTGGCTACAAGCAGGTGCCTTCGCTGGGCTGTGCTGAGGTCAGACACGGAAAGTAGATTGGAGGTTACGGGGGGCTGAGTGGAGGGGCAGGGGTGGGGCGCTACTGCTGAATGGGTACTGGGTTTCTGTAGGGTGTGATTAAAAAGTTTTGGCAATAAGTAGTGGCTGTGGCTGTACGGCATTGGGACTGTAATGAACACCACTGAATCATACAATTTAAAATGGCAAAAATGGCAAATTGCATATCATACGTATTTTACAATGAAAAGAAATTAAAAATAAATAAATGCCCCACCGTCAAAAGAGAGACGACATATCCATGTAAATTCAGGGAAAGCTGAGGCACCAAGTAATTTCCCATAAAAGAGAAAAAGGATCGCGTATCATATCACAGTGGCCGTCATGGAGGTCAAATGCACGCCGACGGGAGCTTGATGGGAGTGTGAGGAGGAAGTCCTAAGAAGTGGGCGAGTGGACTGCGGGGCGTGGGGGGTGTCACGGGCTGGTGTCACTGAGGGATCCCCAGTGCAGCAGCCCGACTGCCTTAGGAAGGTGCTCAGCTCTGCCACGAACTCCTCTCCCATCTGGAGCAGCCTCGCAGGCTCTGGGGCAGCCCCACAGCGAGGGTCCTACGAGGCACAGCGGGATGGCCAGGCACTTGATGAGGAGGGTCCTGGGAGACGCTGGGGCTCCCGGTGGGCACATGTGTGCCCATTTTCTCTGCATCCCCAAGGGCTGGGGCTGTGGGTGAAGCCTCGACTGAGCTGTGCTCAGTGTCGGTTATAAATGTCACCAGCAGCTAGGGTCCCCAGGCTAGAGACCTGGAGCTCCCGGCACAGGTGTGCATGCTAACTCCGTGCTCTCAGAGGGCCATCCTAGGAAGCACCTTAGAACCGCCAGCCTGCCGGGACCCTACCCATGGTCTGGGACTCACCACCACCACCACCGTCAGCATCGCCAACGCTAGTGCTTACTAAGTCCTCCCTGTGAGCCAGCCAGGGCTCTAAGTGACTGCCCGTGTCAGCTCACTACATCCCATGAGTGTATGAGGCAGGGGCCGTGAGCATCCGCTGCATATGGCACAGGGAGGCAACACGGCTCGCAGGCTTCCGCCGACCGGCCCCCTGCAGGGGAGGGCCCTTGGTGTGGGGGACAGACCGTATTCTGAAGATGAGCGGGATCCTGAGAAGAAGGCCGTGGAGAGGGAAGGATTGGAGCCCCTGCGGCTCCCCCGGACTGAGCTTGGGGCCTCGCCGACTGTCTGCCCGGCCCAGGAACGTACCCCCCTCCCCAAGCCGGGAGCAGAGCAGACAGACTCTGCGCTGCCGTCGCCTCCCCCATCAGGAATATGCTGAGGGTGTGATTTTATTCCCCCACAATATTAGGCTGAGGAGAGGATATTGGGCAAAATATATTGTCCCCATAATTCATATTAATGGGAATTCAATGGTGGCAACTTGTCATCCGCCAGATTAGAAGGGAATATCGTGTTAGAAAGGCATTAAAAAGGCGTTATGAATTGGGTTCCAGTGCACCACATCGCGTTCCTTGTAAATAATTGAGGAAGAAACTGGTGCTCAGAATTCGGGATTATCCATTTTTGAGATCCCAGCAGTTCCCTCACCAGGCTGATGAGGCCCCATTGATCTGACGGCTCACAGGGCTAAGGGGAAAGTCTGCACCTGGAGGGTCCAAACATCCCCGGAAAATGAGCATTGTGCTTCCAAACACACTCTTCCTCCCAGAAGAAATTAGTAACTGCCACACCCAAGCACTAGACTCTAGGTGTTTCTTGAAAAATCTTCCCAAGTCCAGATATTCTGTCTCCCTTGCAGGGGGGCTCAGGTGGCATCACTGAGTCAGAGAAAGCCTTTCCACCAGCACTTGCCCGCCTCTGGTCCCCTTGGTGGCAAAGTCTGGAGTACCCATGCATCCGTACATTCAGACAGCTGGCCTGGCATCGCAGCTTCAGTCCTCATGGAACGAGCCCTGGCTGGCGACACCCACGTCCTCCGGGCTTCTCGGTCCTGCTCTGCCCCCTGAAGGGCCCGTCACCTGCTGTGATGCCCGCCTCCCCTCAGGTCAGACCCCTGGTGTCACCATATGGTCCTATGAAAGATAAATAGGGCTTCCTGGCTAGGACCCAGTTCTGGGTTTTGTTACCAAAGCCAAGAATTTGGCTCAGAACAAACTAGGGGAGGAAGCCCCACGTCTTTGCCCCACGTGCGTATCTGGCAGAGCCCGTGGACACTGGTCCTGAGTCTCTGGTGTGGACTGTTCGGAAGGCCCGCTACCTGACCCAGCCCTGCCTGGGGCTCCGGGGGCGAAGAAATTCCGTGGCCACTGCCAGCCTCATGGGCAATTCTGAAGCAGTTGTTCCATGATTTCAAATATGACCTGTCAGAAAGCAGGGCAGGGGTAACTGGGGGGGGGGGGGGGCCCGCAGTGTGAGGGCCAGTCAGGGCCAAAGGTTTGGTGATTTTGCAGAGGGAAAACATGATCATTGGTTGGCCACCTGCAGTCAGTAATTAGTCGTAGTTGATACGCCTGGCACCTCAGCCATAAGGACTTCCCACTCATCCTTGCCTGCCAGTGACCTCTCTGGGAGTCCAGACTCCACCTTTGAACTGCCGAGTTCAAGTCCTGACTCTTCTACCTTCTAGCTGTGTGACCTTTAGCTAGTTACTCACCCTCCCAGAGCCTGGCTTCCTCCTCTATGAAATGGGATAATAATACTATCTATTAATTGGGTTGTGGGGGAGAGTAAATGAATCGATATCCCAAAGCACTTCCAGCAGTTTCTGGCATCTAGGAGATGCACTGTAAGCATGATCTATTGCTATTATTACGTGGCCTTCATTGTGCAGCTTCTCCTCTCTATCTGTTTCCCTCCCTGCAGAATGTGGGTCCTTGAGGCATAAGATCCCATCTTAGGTTTCATATTGGAAGAACCTCACACTTGCCTGCTATGTGCTTAGGAAATAACTGTTGACTTATCCAATTGTATTGTGGGTAGAAAAAGGTGTAGTCATGGAAATCACTTGCTTTACTGAGAAAAAAAAAAAATAGCTGTGCATTCCTGGTGGCTCAGTCGGTTAAACATTCGACTTCAGCTCAGGTCATGATCTCACCGTTTGTGGGTTCGAGCCCCGTGTCAGGCTCTGTGCTGACAGCTCAGAGCCTGGAGCCTGCTTCGGATTCTGTGTCTCCCTCTCTCTCAGACCCTCCCCCACTTGCGCTCTCTCACTCTTGCTTTCTCTCTCTCTCTCTCTCAAAAATAAGTAAACATTAAAAATTTTTTTAAATAGCTGTGCACTTCTGAAAATCATATTCCACTTTTCCATGGTCAGATATTCTTATTTCAGAGATGTTTCGTGACGGCCTCTTGTTCTTTGTGTGGGATCTCCATGATCCGAATCAGGAGCCTACAAAGACCTTAAATATGCATTTGACATGCATGTAGCTCCTCACTGATTAAAAGGATCCCAAAGTAAGGCATTTCACAAAGTGATTACAATGCCTCCTTGAAACGAAAAATCATCTCCTGTATTTGATGATCTCAAATCCAGAGCCGGTGCCTTGAACAGCCCTGGGCTCCAAGCCACATTCTGTTTGTTGGTGGTTATAGTGATAGTTGCGTTGTTGTACTTCTTCTATTTTGTTTTTGCTTTTTAAAGCATTTATGGAGGTCCAGGCACTGTGCCAAGAGCTTTATATGTTTTGTCTCGGTTCTTACAATAGTCCCATGTAGTAAGCCTACAATTATCCCCATTTTGCACATGAGGAAACTGAGTTCCAGAGAGCCTGGGGAGTTTGCTCAGCATACCAGCTCCTATGCGGTAGAAGTGGGATTTCAACCCAGCCCTTTCTTACTTCAAAGCCCATGCTTCTCGCTCCCAAGTCTTTTGCCCGGATGCCTGCCGTGAGTTATCTTCTGGGAGCCTCAAATATAAAGTGCCCAGGATTAGACTCCCTATCCTCAGCCTCAGACCTGCTCCTCCCCTGCACACCTGGCTCAAGGCGGTCCACCACCTGCCCAACTACACAGCCACCTGGCATCCCCCCTCCTTCCCCGTCCCTATCACAGCCACTAGGTCCATCTTCAGATGTTTCTCGAGTCCATCCATCTCCACTGCTACTGCCGTAGTCCAGGACACCATCCAATCTCACCTAGAGGACAGAGACAGCCTCCCCGCCCATTCCCCTACCTGCATCTGCCCCTCCCTCCCATCCATTCTCCCCATTGTCACACCCCTGCTTTATAAAAATGTGCACATACCCCACACCTGACCTGAAGATAAAGTGGCTTAAGGCCTGTAAGGCCCACCTTGCTCACCTCTTCTCTCTCACCTCGGTACCTCCACACCCCTCGTATCCCACATTTCAGCAGATGCCAGCTGCAAGCCCATCTCTCATGCAGGTGAGTCCAGATGGAGCGTGTTTGTGAGGGAGCACATGAAACTGGAAGGAACACAGGCCTTAAAGACAGGCAGCCCTGGGCTGTGTCATTGCTAAGGTGCTTAACCATTCCGTGGTCTCATTTTCCTCATCTGTACAATGGGGACAACAATGATAACTACTTTACAGGACTCGTATATGAATGAGGGAAACTCCAGGTAAAAAAAAATCTAGCCCATCACACGGGGCAAACAAGAAGTGCTCAGAAAATCCTGGGGATGTGGGTGACAATGTACGCAGCATGAATTTTGTTTTATAGATAAATTTCTGGGGGCCGGTATTTTTTAAAGAAATGGATGCTATTCTGAAAAAACACAAAGCGGGGCGCCTGGGTGGCTTAGTCGGTTAAGCGTCCGACTTTCGCTTAGGTCATGATCTCGCGGTTCGTGGGTTCGAGCCCTGCGTCGGGCTCTGTGCTGACTGCCAGCTCAGAGCCCGGAGCCTGTTTCAGTCTGTGACTCCCTCTCTCTCTGACCCTCCCTTGCTCATGCCGTCTCTCCCTCTCTCTCCTAGAAATAAATAAAACATTTAAAAAAAAAAAACACAAAGCATGTGCGTGTAAACGATGACATCTCACTCACTGGTTTCTACCGTGTTCCTCCGAGATTGTCAGACACCTCTTGTCTGCAGCACAGCCTATAGAAACGTCTGGACTTTCAGTGGACGTGGTTGTGTCTCTCCCTCTAGACCTCATGACCCCATCCAGCATTTTGCACGTCGCTCCGTCGCTCAGATGCTCTCTCATTTATTCATGCAGCAAATGTCTACATTTTGTTTACCGAGAAGGTTCTGATGGCCCAGTGGGTTTGGCAGGGACTTCTGCGAGCACGGCTTCCCTATCGGAGAATAACTCGGAGCCCGCCCCTTCTGAGCACCCCATTTGTGATGAATGGCAGTGGCCCTCACTATGCAGCCACACACACCCCGCTCAGCTGTGGCTGTGTGTTTGTACGAAGGCTCTGGAGCGCACCCTACAAGCTCAGCCTTTGGAAATCTCTCCCAAGACACAAGCACTCATGACGCGGACTGAGTTCTGATGACCCTAAGGGTAGTTTGCTGCCCCGGCCTCACTTCCTCGGATGCCACACCTGAGTCGCGAAACCAGAGGCCTCGCTCAAAGTGACCACCACTGCCCCCTAGCTCCCACCTCCAGTGCCTCCCGACTCCGGTAGTTTGCTCATCAGGGCAAGCCCCAAAACGAGGAAGAAAAATCGTTTTAGACTGGAAAAATAGGGCTGCTGCTGTTTTATGGTGGTGTGGTTTATGGTTTTCAAACATTTTAATTAGTTTCATTTTTAATATAAATGCACCCTGATGTTTTGTGCAGGAAGGGCACAGTTCTTAAAATCTCAGAAATAAAGTAGGGAAATGACAGATTGGCTATTAAAGCATCATACTCAGATGTGTTATTATTATTATTGTTATTTAACATTGTTGAGCCCTAACGCTGAGCCAAGAAGGGATAGTGCAGCGTGGAGTGTGGGAAGGTCTAGAAGTGGCTGCAATTCAGGGTGGGGGTGTCAGGGGTCTCCTCGGGGGTTGGAAGTTGCTTTCTCAGCTGCCAGGGGCAGCCCTACCCCACAGAGACTTCTGAGACTACCAGTCACTAATGTGGACCGAGGACACAGCTGGGAGGTCTAGGCTCTGTGCTCCGACCCCAAACTACGATCGCTTGTTAACGCTAAGATTTCCTGGCACCTCCAGCTCTCTAAGGCAGACCTGAGCCATCTTTCTTAAGACAGGCCTCCTCCAAAGAAACCCATCTCTTCTTTAAAACATTCGAATCCAGGGGCGCCTGGGTTAAGCTCAGTCGATTAAGCGTCTGACTCTTGACTTCGGCTCAGGTCATGATCTCGAAGTTTGTGGGTTCAAGCCCCACATTGGGCTCCGTGCTGTCAGTGCAGAGCCTGCTTGGGATTCTCTCTCACTCTCCCTCTCTCTCTGCTCCTCCCCTACTCTCACGGTCTCAAAATAAATAAATAAACTTAAAAAAAAATAAAATAAAGCATTTGAATCCATGAGAAAGTGTGGTTAGACAGACAGGATTTGATTTCAGGGACACTCCATTTAGTGGGTTGAATTGTGCCCCCTCCCAAAATGTAGGTCCACCCAGAACCTCCAAATGTGACCTTGTTTGGAAATAAGGTCTTTGCAGATGTAACTAAAGTAGGGTTCTCAAGATGAGCTCTTCCTGGATCAGAGGGGGCCCTTGGCCCAATGACAAGGAGAATCCTTTTAAGAGAAAGCAGAGAGGTTGACACACAGAGATCAGAGTGACGCAGCCACAAACCAGGAACGCCCACGGCCACCAGAAGCTGGCAGAGATAAGAAAGGGCCCCTCCCTAGAGCCCTCAGAGAAAGCATGGCCTTCTGGCCCCTTGATTTTGGGCTCCTGGCCTCCAGGCCTGAGAGAGAATAAGTTCTTGTCATTTAAGCCCCCGGTTTGTGGCGGTGTCCTAGGGAACTACCGAACTCCAGGAAAGTATCTCATCCTAGCACCTCCTTAAAGAAGACCACCTGAGTGGGGGCTGGATGCTCTTGAGTTTAATCCAGGAGCAGCGTGGCCTGCTGACCTCTCTGCTGAGTTGAAATGAAATACCCTCACACCTTTTTCCTCCTTTTTCAAAAATGTTTCCACAAGCTTTCTAATGACCACGAGCCTGTTTTCCGGGACATACGGACTCCAATTTGGAAGACTTTCAAAGGGCAAGTAAAGTGAGAAGCGGGGTGCTCCCACGTCCCTCTCCCCACCTACAGCAGGGGCCCCATCGCTGGAAGGGACCCGGTGCATCACTTAACACGTGTTGGTGTCTGCAGAGGGAGAGACACAGACATGTGAATTTAGGGAGGGACTTTTACCATGGCTGGAGTAGGAAAATGGGAATGGACAGATTCTGCTCTTGCAGAAGGCTCTTGATCCAACGCAGAGAGCTATCAATGAAATTCATTAAATCCAACAACCACGCAAGACAAATAAAAGCTTTAAGCCCTAACTGCTCCCACACAAGACAAATAAAAGCTCTAAGCCCTAACTGCTCCCCTCCTCTCACTGACTTTAATTTAGAGGGACATTGTCTTTGCCATCTCTACTCCTCTGTGTTTCACTTTAAACGAGAGGAAAAGAGCCTGCTGGGACCGTGATTTTGGCCACACCTCGCCTTCAAAGATGGTGCTTCAAGTGATTTGTGGCAGATCATTTTACAAGAGCTCCAAGATAAGCATGATGCAGAGAGAGGACTTCTACAAACCCACACACACCCCGCAACACAAAACTACCCTTGTGCAAGCCAAGGCTCGTGGGACTATTTCAGGAGACCAGAGGCCCCCAGGCTGGCTCCAGTCGGCCAGGAAGGGTCTGCGCAGTGTCTCTTCCCAGCTGCTCCCCTGAGCCTGGCTATGAAATTAGACTGCAGCCCAAGTGTGTACCCAGCTGTTACTGGCAGCCCAAAGCCCACACTGGGACAGGCGTCGGTGCTGCTCGGAGGTTATTTATTCTTTAACCGCTTAGGAATTGGTACACAGCAGAGCTGTGTACCATGGAGAAAGGCACTCTCCTCCCAGATTTGCCCTTGGGGGATTAAAACGGCAGAAATTCTGGGAGCAGAGAATCTACATTTGGGAAGTACTGGCTCTGCCCAGGGGTGCTCAGGCTGGTAACTTACGTCTTAGAAGTGATTTAACAACTTGGGGTTAATTTCCTTGGAGAAACATATGAACTATTTGAACTAATCACATGCTTCCAAGCCTTTGGCCACACTGTAACCCCAAGTTGGCAGTGCTGGAGCAAGTCCTTGGGCGGGAAGACTGTGGAGTGACTGTGGGGGACAGAGGATGCCCAGGGCAACACCACTTGGTGTAGACTCTTGGCCTCAAACAAGGGAGGTAAAGTGGAAGACTCAGCACGTGGTACCTGCTAGACCCCCACTGTAGGAACTGCCATGAAAGTCGGGTAGATGCACCAAGAGACTCCACGGGGGCCCTCAGCAAGGCCAAACAAACGAATGGATGTGTTGGGTTGTCCTAGCCTGCAGGACACTGCTCCCAAGAAATGGCGCCTTTAAAGGTCGGGGTGGTTCTCATGGGCACTCAGCAACATGGCAGCTGAAATCGGTATCAGAAAGGAGATAGATTACAGGAGGAGGAATCCGTTACTGAAAGATTCTTGGAGTCTAGTGGTGATAGCGGAGCTCACTGCTAACCGGGAGATTTATGTGACAAGATTATCGATGGTATTAAGCACATTTAGAAGAGAGGATTATACCTACTTCTGGGTCAGTTCCGTGCCACCAGGCCCTGGTCTGGCCAGCGTGTTAACAGATGGACTGCCGGCTGCATGAAGGTGAAGCTAAATATTTGCACAGTCACAGGAAGGGGGTGGGGTAGGGGGGAGAAACACAGACAGTGAGTTTAATGCTTGGTGGCTACGTTCAGATCCAAGGCAAAGATCCAGCTCGGGGTCTCTACCAAATCGGAGGAAGACTCCATTTCTACCTCCTCCCTTCCTTCCCCACCCCCAGCGGCCTCCTCAGATCTACACACGTGGACCCAGAAATAGCAGGGTGCAGCCGGGAGGCATCAAGGGGTGACAGGAAGGAGACTCGACTTCTGGGAATAGCAGGCTCTTCTCAAGCAGAGGAAAAGCTCTGTTGCCACTCTACCACAGGAGAGCTTAAAAGCAGACCAGGCAAAGGTCCGGAGGACATGCTGCTGGGAGCAGTTCTCCGTGGCCTTTCAGAGGGTGGCTGTGGCATGGCCTGGAGGGCCCCTCTTGTCTCTGACACTGAAGCCCAGCCCTTGACTCAGGGATTGTCCCACAACCCTCAAAGTTGTGAGCAGAGCTGATGTTCAATGTTCGATGTGAGCACAGCTCAGAGCCTGGAGCCTGCTTCAGATTCTGTGTCTCCCTCTCTCTCTCTCTGACCCTCCTCTGCTCAAGCTGTCTCTCTCAGAAATAAATAAAAAAACATTTTAAAAATTAAAAAAAAAGAAAACGTTACTCTCTGAGAATCATGGTAAAATAAGTGTGAACATAGAATTCACCATTTCCTTTTTTATTTATTTTTGAAAGAAAGAGAGACAGAACATGAGTGGGAAGGGACAGAGAGAGAGGGGAGACAGAATCCAAAGCAGGCTCTGAGCTGTCAGCACAGAGCCCCATGCAGGGCCCGAACTCATGAACCAGAGATCATGACCTGAGCTGAAGTCGGACACTTAACCCACTGAGCTACCCAGGCACCCCATTTTTTAAATTCTTTAACCTTTTTTATTTTGAGAGAGGGAGAGGAGGAGAACGTGAGTGGGGAAGGGGCAGAGGAAGGGAGACAGAGGATCTGAAGCAGGCTGTGCGCTGTGAGCACAGAGCCCAATGTCAGGCTTGATCTTGCTCACGAACCATGAGGTCATGACTTGAACCAAAATCAAGAGTCGTTGGCTGCTTAACCCAGTGAGCCACCCAGGTGCCCCAGGAGTCACGTTCTCAAGTGCACAGTTCAGCAATATTTCGTACCCTCACGAGGTTTCTCAACCATCATCACTGAGCAATTCCAGAACATTTTCATCACCCCAGCAGGAAACCCAGAAAACCACAGTCACTCCCCATGCCCTGTTCCCTGAAAGCGTTACTCCTTTACAACAAGGGTAATACAGTGCTCTAGTGGAATGTCCTCTTTGCCAACGTGGAGGAAGGAAAGGGCCGGGAGATGGGGGGTTATCGGCCCCTCCTGGGGAGGCCACGCGCCCCACTGCCTGAGCACGTGGCCGGCCACATTCAGTTGTCTGAACTCCCCCTTCCCCAAACCCCCCTCCCCTCTCCCGCCCGCTCTGCCTGCGCCTTCTTCCCTCCGTGACCCCAGCTCCTGGCATCGTGGCCGGCACTTAAAAAGCTTCAGCCACATTTGTTGGACAGAAGGACATAAAAACCAGTATTTCAGTAGCCGATATGCTACTTCTCATTGTTTGGGGACATAACTCTTTGTCCTCGAGTTGTCACACTTGTGAACCCAGCACAGAAAGGAAGCTAAAGTCAGAGTAGGAAGAAAAGGGCCTTCGTGTCATTCCTTTTAATTAGATGCCCTGTTAAATTGCAGCAATTTTGCACTGTGGTTCCCCCAGCGTGTCTAGGAGCTCTGAAGAAGCTCTCAAACCAAGAAAACCCGGAATTCATTTTATTCTTTTCCTCCTTATTTTCTTGCGAAGGCCAATTTACTTTTTTTAGACATTTTTGCTTTCTTGCCCACGCCATCCGTTGGGGTTTGTGTATGTAACAAAGGGGGCTGGTGTGGTGGAGTGGAATCCCGGGACCCCCCACTAACCACTTTTGATGGAGTCGGACTTGAAAATCAATTATTTTGCCTCGTAGTCGGAAGACAGTCACTGTTCCTAGCCCGCTTACATGGAAATAGAAGCCACCGGGAGAGCTGTGCCCTCCCCCCTCCTCTGCAGCCTCCCGGGGCGCCTCCGAGTCCCCGCTCTGCTCCCTGGCAGGACCTGGAAAGATCAAAGGGACAGATGACAGCGCTTGGCGCCCATTTGTCACTCTATTGGAGGAAACCAGTTGCAGCGTTAACAGTCAGGCTCGGTCCCGTGTTTCATGAATATTTTAGAATGTTTGCTGGCAGAATTCCAACTGCGTTCTTTCCTCTGCAGCATACGTGTCACCCATATTCCAGAGCTTAATGGGGGCTTTGGCGGAAGGAAGCACCTCTTCTCCATTAGTCTCCTTTATTATCCTAAAATACGCCGGCTAAGCTGTTCCGTGTCTGGGGTCTAAAGTCCCTGTGGTCATTTCTCTCTCTTGCTGCATGCCGAATCCCGACACAAAGACAGGAGAACTGGCTTGGGTTTTATTGGCCCCAAATTTAGGGGCCAGAGAAGGAAAAGCTTGTGCGTTGGCCCTCTTGTGACATTTGTCTCCTGTGTCGTCGGCCTGCTCTGCAGTGGTCTGTTTCTGAAAAGCCCTCTCACCTGCCTTCTGTTCACCCCACCCCACCCCCGTCCGCCAGACCCCATCTGCAGCCCACACCCCTGGTCAGTCTTCACAGAGACCTCTGACGATTCTGACACTCCTGCCATGCAGCTTGGGTGTGACCTGTCCCCTCTGTGCGTCTCCCGCAGTCCAGAAGCAAGGGCTGCTTCTCCCCAGGGCCTCCCCGTCACTTAGCCTGGCATGAAGCTGGACACCAGTGGGCCTCAGAAAAGAGGCCATATTGGTAGGAGGCTGAGTGAGGCCCAGGCCTCTCCCTCTCCCGGTGGGATGGCACACTTACCCACTTGGGAGCAGGCCAGGCAAGGAGGTAGTGCCCTGGGGCCTCAGCACCCCTTATCACCTTCAACTCACGCCCTCCCACCAGCTCCGAAGGGTGCTCCCAGCATGGGGGCCCCCCGCCTCCCTCGGGCGCCTATGCCTTAGAGACACATGCCCCTGCCACAGGGGAGTCTGTCTTCCCACGTCCGTGGGTCTTCTCCACACCGTCATAGTGGTACCTCTAGGCTCCTCACTCCCCATGAGATCTGTGACCAGTCCCGCCTCAGCTCCCTGGGGACAGAGGCTGTCGTCATGGAGCCGTTTTTAGGAAGGACGGGGCAACCGACTCCATCCTTTGCTGAACGGTCACACGGAACAGAAAGGAGACCGTGTGTGCCAAATGTCTCCATAAGCATTGAGTCCCACGTCCCTGACCGGCTTCCCTTGCCTGCCTCCACCTGCACACTGCTCTGTCTCACACCAGGTGGCACGCCGTCCGCAAGGCCAGCTGCACGCACGCGCCAGGTTCCGGAGCAGCCCGGGTGCGAGAAGCCCGAGGCCTCGACACGAGTAGCCAGAGATGTTTGCCCGGGGCAGCTGGGGGCCTGACCTGGGCCCAGCCCTCGGAGGGACTCTGCACACTAGGGGTGAGGCCAGTGTGGCCCCTGCCCACAGAGGACAAGCCAGCCGGCCACACACAACACACGCAGTCTGAGAGAGCCTGCAAGGGAGCACGCGGCCACTGGGCTGGAGGCCACGGTCCCCGTCACCCTCCGACCTCCAGGTACACCTGAGTAAGGTGTGTCATAGGTAGAGTGAGGTTAAGGACTGTGGATTTACATCTCTTGGGAAGGTGGAATCTGGATTTTCCTTGGACCCGGGATTCTGATAAAACACAGAACACACGCTCCGGCTCCATCGACGCCGAGGTCTGTTAAGTGTGGAGGTGGGAAGTCCCCAGCGCTGGAACAGCAGGCGAGGCTGCAGGAGCCAGGCCTGGATGTGCAAGTCTGCGCTGCGAAGAAACAAGACCCAGAGATCAGGGGCCTGTGGTCGGCTTTGCACACCCCACCTTTCTCACTCCGAGGAAATCGCCCAATGAATGTGCCGTGCGCCCGACGCTGACTGACGCCAGTGCTGTGGCCGTGGGGGGCGAGGCAGGGGCTGAGCTGGGCACAAGTGCCCAGAGCCTGCCCAGGGGGCCCACGTCCAGTGCGGTACTCTCTGAGCGTGACCTGAGGACTTCCTGCTCAGAACCCCCCAGACGCCTGGCTAGCGGGCGGGTTCCCAGACGCCACCTCTCACCCAGCCAGAGTTCACTGATTCTGCATCCTTAGGGCTGCAGCCTGGATTTGCATTTTCACCAGGCTCTCCCCCAAGACGTTTTAGGAGCTGTTCCAGGCTGTCCCTGCAGGACACTGGAAGCCATCGCGCAGGGCGCGGCGCGGCACCCCTGCATTCACTGGGAGGAGCCGTGTCACTCAGAACTCGCCCTGCAGCCTGGTGAGGGTTGGGAGCTGAACAGCCACCCGGGAGATAGTGTCCACTCGCTCCCACTGTGTGGGCTGTGCGGCTTCGTCTTTGTGTCACGCACTGTCTGTGCCCAAAGATGGAGGACTCCAGACACCGATCCTCCTGGCCTTTCCCTGTCTGCCAGTGACACATCGCCCCATAACCTTCATTTATGTGTCTCTCCTGCCACACGTGTGCTCCTCCGGGCCCAGGATCTGTCTTATTCATCCTTCGCCCCCTGTGCCCAGTGGGCTTTGACACACGGAAGGTGCTCGATAAATGTCTGTTCACTTAATGTAATCTGCTGCATGGAGGCAGGAAAGGGCCTCCTGGCCTGTGGGCCCCTTTGCTTGAACCCAGTGAGCAGAAATGGGCATAGGGTCGGGCCTGCTATCTGAAGACCCTCTACCTCCCCCGCCGAGGAAGTATTGATTCTGCTGTTTGTTTTGCAAGGAAGCTGTCCCCACGGGGACAGCCAGATCTAGTGCAAGTGAAATGGAAACTAGGAAGGAGGCAGCCGGTCTATTAATAGGGCGGCCCGGGCGTGTCTAAGAGGAGGAGAGGCCCTGCGTTCGTGGGCCATGGGCCCTGGGGGATGGTTCTGGAATCCTCCTGGCCCAGCCACCCACCTCAGCGCTGCTCCTCTCCACGTTGCTCCCAAAAGAGAGGGCAAACCCAGCAGTGTCAGTCGGGCCACCTTTTAAGCAGAGCCAAGTTGAGCAGCTGTGGCCCGTGACTCCAGAGAAGAGCTCCTAAAATCCCTGCTGGACACTGCACAAGGGTCAGCAGACAGACGGCACATCTGGGATCTGCAGGAAAACAAGCTTTTCCTTTCTGCTTCGGAGGAAAATTTGAGTTGAGCAAAGCAGGGCGAACCCAGCAGCCATCTGGATGCTACACAGTCTAGACGCTAAATCCAGTACCCCAGTTACCCAGAACAGCTCTCAGAGAAGCCTTCCCAAATATTAGGGCTTGGTGGCTTTTAAAAGGGGTACTAGTGACTGCAGTGCAAGGCAGATGAGACTGCCATGTACAGCTGCACAAGCTGTGCACTGAACAACAGTGAACTTCCATTCTGGGTTCTACCGTATTGTAATGACTTGCAAGGGCACACAGCTGGCATCTTGGGAGAGCCCAGCTGGCTGTTCTGAAGGAGGCTGTTTAAATACCAAGAAATGGAGCAGCTAGCTGGAAGGCCCAGTGTTCAAACCCCTCACTTGACAGACAAAAACAGAAGCCTAGAGAGGAAAGGAACATACCACACAGCATCTGCAGCAGATCTAAGCGTATGGCTGAGCCTCTTAGTTCCCAGGCTTCTCCTGCCTCATCACCTTTTCCATTATCTTCCTCTTATATCTCTTACATTTTACCCATTGAGGGATGCAACCTCAAAGAAAGATCACATTCTGGAGTTTCTGCCTCTTTCCAAGCAGCTTTCTAAATTGTGATTTTTCTGGAAGACTTAGACTAGGCTGTCCCTTCTGCCTGCTCAGTTTGTTCAGGCTCTGGCACATATGTTTAGTCCATTTCACGCTCCCCCTCCAGCTCTCCCCACACTGTTTCCTTTAGGTTTGAGGTTTTATTTTTTGCATCTGCCTCCTTCTTCCAAAGTATGTGAAAGTTAATGTTCAAGACCTTAAAACTCAGGGAGGCCTCCAGAATAATAAATTCCATCCAACTCCAGGCGTCCCGCCCAGTCTCTACATTCCTCTCCAGGCTTGTGTGAGGCCCAGGGGGCCACGTGTGTGCTGAGATCACCACCCACAAGAGGCCGCGTTTCAGTCTCTGGACCACAGGACAGCACCTGAAGTGCAGGCTGCCGAGAACCCAGCGCCCCCGTAGCCTTGCTGGGACCTGACACTTGCAGTGCCCAGACCCAGAGCTGGGCTGCGAGAGTGCCACTCTGAGTTAGCAGTAAACCAAGGCGTCCTTTAGTCAGTGGAGGTGGGGGTGGGGCCAGCCAAAGGACACAACCTTATTCATCCATTCACAAGATAAGCAAATGTGTATTTTTTTTAATTTTTGTAAATGTTTATTTATTTATTTAGAGACAGAGAGAGAGAGAGTACACAAGTGTGGGAGGGGCAGAGAGAGAGGGAGAGATAGAATCCCAAGCAGGCTCCGCACCATCAGCACTGAGCCCAATGCAGGTCTCGATCTCATGAACCGTGAGATGATGACCTGAACCGACATCAAGAGTTGGACGTCTGCTTGACTGACAGAGCCATCCAGATGCCCCTAAATAAACAAATGTTTCTTTAGCACCTACTGTGTGCCTAATCAAAACAAACACCCCTGACTTTATGGAGCTTACATGCTAATGCATGGAGACCAATAATAAAATAGAGAAGTATAGGTCAAGTGGTGTCCTATGTCCCAAAGAAATAAGGCAGAGAAGGAAGTGAGATCATGCCAGAGGAGAAAGTGGCGTGTGCCTGTTTGGGCCACCTCTGAGCAGAGACCAGGAGAAGGGGGGCAGCCATATGAGTCTCTAGGATACAATGCAGGGTCTTGAGGGAGGACCCCCCCGTGCAAGGAGCTGCAGGAGGCTGGCGCCCCGGGAGCATCTGAACTGGACCCCTCTGGCCACGTTGGGGAGTGGACTCAAAGGGGTGAAGGCATAGCCCGGACACAGTCTGGGGGCTCCCGCACCCCCTCCCATCTCCAGGCCTGCCCTCTGTCTGGGCTCGCTGTCCACCAGCTGCTACGTGGGAACAGCCTTGGGTACCCACGGGTACCTCAGACTCACTTCATCTTCCAGGAAGCCCTTGAATCTGAGCCCGCTGCTGGCTTTCCTGACTCGGATGCCCACGTCCGGCCCTCGTGCACCCCTGACCGCTCCCTCTCTCTCACCCACCTCAGCCAAAGGCTAATCATCACCACCTCTACTCCTAAACTCTCTCCATGGTCTAGCTCCTCCTCTCCACCCCCGTGGCATGGTGCCAGTCAAGGTCCTCACCCGGACTCCCCTAGATCACTGAAAAGCCTTCCGAGTAGACTTCCCAGCCTCCTGTCCCTGTCCCCCAGGCTGTCCTCCCCGCCCGCCAGAGAGTCCTCCTCACTCAGGATAGCACTGGCCCTCCTCACGGCCCATCTGCGAACCCACACCCTTCCACCTGCCAGGCACCACCCGGCTCTCTCATGCCAGCTCAGTTTAGCCCCTACTCCTTCTGTCGCCCCTTCTGACCAAGGAACATTCACCTGTCACTACAAACCTGGCCGTGTCATCTTCTCCCTAAAGTCTTTGCTGCCAGCCCCTCCCACCCCCCAAGGTGGAATGACCTTCCTCTTACCCCGTCCCGGCCCCGCGGAGTCTGGCATACACAGGTCCTTGGGGAGTGCTGAACGGGAAATGAAACTCCTGACTGCCCCCCCCAGGCTCCTTCCTTCAGCACCTGTCCATTTTGGCCTCTGAGCTGTCCTGGGGCCCCCTGGGCTGGGGGCACGGAAGGCTTTCAGTAAATGTTTGATGAGTGAGGTGAATGAGTGGGCAGTTTTTGAGTCGGCCTGTGCCTGTTCACAGGAGTGAGTAGAAAGAGAGGCATCAAGGAAGGCCCCTGGGGAGGGGGTCCCATCCTCGTCAGGGGAAAGTGGGCCCAGCTGGCCCGCGACGGCCACGGGCTTCATAAAAGGGACACAGCTAGGGGCTCAGGAGGTTCATTAGAAGCCCAAGGCATCAGCCACACAACAGTAGAGGTAGGGAGGGGGCGGGAGGGGCGGTCTCTTTACCCCAGGGTAATTGATCCCCAGGCTCAGCCCCAAGCTGCCCCTACAAAGCTCCAGGCCACTTCGCCCCAAAGACCCAGGAGGCAGCCTCCTGGAGCTGTTGCTGGCATCCCAGGGCAGCTACACAGGCACATTGTGACACGGGGGCCAGGCAGGACCCACCCCAGGGAGAGGCCTGGGTCCCACAAAGCAGCAGGCCCACAGCACCCTAGAGAGCACGGAGAGCCGTTCAGGCCCCACCAGGCCCCTGCCGTCCAGGTGTGGCCTGAAGTCAGCCCCTGCTTTGGGGTCACGTAGGCTTTATTGCAGGACTAATCAGTCTCCTTTCTAGAATGGACAGGGGTATGGCTTACCTGCCCAAAAGAGAGAGGAAAACAGAGCTCAAGGTGCCGTCACTGCTTCTCAGAGATAGTCAAGAGGAGAAGACGTCACAGATTCGTTGGAAGCGAAGGAACCATCTTCTGGCCCCAAAAGGGTATGGGGGGCTCCCTGACCTCCTGTAGGGAGCTGGAGCCGCGCCCCTGATAGTACATGGTCCAGGAGCTTCATGCCCGACTGGAGGCCTTTTACAGGAGACTTGCGGCTTCCTGAGGTTTCAAGGTTCCCTCCTGTTCCCCCCCAACCTTGCTGGTGCTCCCAGGAGCTTCCTCTTCTTGCCCATGGTGGAATCACGCAGCAGCAAGCAAGCGGGCGGGGGGTACTCTTGAATTGGAGGGGCCCCCAGTTTCCTGTGTGAGATGCTCCCCAAACGCAGGGAACCTTGTCCAGAGGTTTGCTGACCTTTCATCAAGCTCTTGTGTCTGAGACTCAAAAGGGGAGGGAGGGGAAGCAGTCATCTACCTCGTGCTTTGTTTACAAACCTGGCTGGCCTGGGGCCATGCAGACACTGGGGGGCTCGGGTGGGATTTTCCCCATCTTTTCCGCTGGGATGAGCAGTGGGCTGAATCAGAATAGCCAGCGTGGGGGTGTCCGTGGAATAGACCCACAGGCCTTTCACTGTCCCTGAGGCTCCGTCTCCCCAGGATCCAGAGGGAGTGGGTCCCTCCTGCCCGTGCGTGGCAGGACGTCAGACCCCCCAAGGGACATGCAGTCAGGTAGGTCTGGCAAGCCTGTCCCCACCCGCTGATCCTCTGGTACCTAACACCGCACTCAGAAGCTCAGCGTCTTAGTCTAGGAGAGGCTCCCTCGGGCCTCCCTTCCAGGTTAAACACCTCGGCCTGTAGCAGCTCCTCTCGTTCTCCCCACGCCCCACTCACAAGAGCGCCGGCCTGAGAGCAAGAGTCTGTCTGACCTCACATACTATGAGCTCCCGTGCCTCGGTTTCCCCGCCTGTCAGGATGGAAAACCCAGCTGTGCCCTGCTCGCCCCACAAGGTAGCTGTGAATCTGAAATGAGAGGCAGGATCGCAGGAAGGGAGGCCCACATGGTGACTGTGCAGCAATGGCTGAAAGATTCTGGTTCTTGCGCCGGGCCCATCGCCCTGGCGTTTCTGGGGCTGCCCTGCCCGAGGAGCCTGGGGCGCCAAAGGCCTCACGGAACATTCGGTGATTTCACGGCGAAGCCGGGCGCCGGGCTGCCAGGGCGTCGGGGGCGGCGTGCACCATCTGGAACTGATCGTGTTTTCCTGAAGCCAGAGGCCAAGCGCAGACTTCCTGCCCGGCTTCTCCAGGCCCTGGAGCGGATCCCACCTGAACCTGAGACACCGGGGAGGTTTCATTCCCCCGGATGATTTGTGGCCCAAAAGCTTGGGAACCCAGCCCCCACCCCCACCTGAGCCGTTCTTCTCAGGCTTCTCTTCAGCATCGCTCTGTAAACACGTTACAAAATGCCTTCCGGTTTGAGTTCCCCACCTCGGCTGCAATTTTCTGGCCTCCCCTGATTTCAGCCTCCAGGATTGAAATTCTTTCTCCTGGTATCCACGAGGAATTGGTGAAACAGAAAAAGCAGGAAATTAATGTCCCAGCCTCAAGGCTCCACACAGCATTAGATGGAATTAAAGTAGAATAATGAGTCAATACACACACAACTCTGTTGTTCTTTGATTTTCCTTTCAAAATTCATGTAGTGAACGCTTCCTCTGTCCCACACCGTCTTAGGCTGGGAGACTCGATAGCGTCCTGAATGAATTTACATACCAAATGGGTTTTAATTTTATATTTTCGCTTAAGGTCAGGACATTTATTTATTATCATTATTTATTACTGAAGCACGAGTGGTTTTAATTATTTTAGTGTTCCTCCTACAAAGCAGGATCACTGCTAGCTACGGAACATTTTCCGTTTCCGCTCACATAAATAATATAGTTTTTAATTTCATGAAGATTTAGTATTCATCTGCTTTGTAAATTAAAGTCATCGTTTCCCACAACAGAAGCAGAGTGCTCAGAACATCCTGGTGGACTTTCTCAGTGCGCCTTTCGGTAATCACTTTCCCCAACTTCGGTCTTCTGCTGCGGGTGCCGGGAAGGGGCGAGGGCACTGGGTGTGGAAAGGGGGCAGTGCAGGGAGGGGAGAGGAACCCCTTCTGTCACGGGGCATCGCTGGCTTTTCTGTACACCGCGCCTGTTGTTCCCCCACAGAACCGTCCGAGGCGGGTGGTTTGCCTCTACTCTGCAGATCAGAAAGCTGGGGTCCCTGCACGTTAACTTGCCCGAGGCCACTTACATCCAAACAGCAGGCTCAGGTCCAAATATGTCTGACTCCAAAGCTCAGCTCCTTTCCCTCCCTCCCTCCCTCTCTGTACCAGGACCGGGGAAGGTAGGCAGGCATCGGTACCCAAGCCTGGGCAGAGGCTGGCGGAGGCTACGGTCGGCGTGAGTGACAGCAGAAACCCGGAGCAGCAAGGAGCAGGCAGGCAGGATGGGTGGAGGGCGGCGGCCACTGGCCATGGCAGAGCTGTGTGCCTCCGAGTGGAGGGGGGAGAAGCATCCTGACTACCGGGACAGAGGTCCTCAGTCGTGCCTAGGGACAGCGTCCACACACAGCCAGGAGACTCAGTCTGGCTGCCCTGGGGTCACCAGATCTTGTGGAATCCCCCTCCCATCCCACCCACTCTTTCTTTCCTCCTAGATGCTCATCCCTTTCAAGAGGCTGCCAGGTCCATAAATGATGAGCTCCCACGGATTATGATTCCCTGTCTGTAAATCACCCTCCCCTGCTTCCCCGTGGCCATCCCGGCCATGGCTTCGTCCTCGGAAGCGTTCCCAGAAGGCAGCAGATGATCATCAGGAACTGTTGTCACACTTCCCATTGTTTGTCGCGAGGACACCATTCCATGGCACCACTTTTGCTGCCAGCGTAGCCTCTGGAATGAACAGGCTGTTTGGGGTTGCCATGGAGAAGCCGGGCCCTTTGGTGGTTGGAGCTGTGCTCTCGTAACAGAAGGCCCTCGCCCACCTCGCAGGGCAGGGCGATGCAGCAGCCTCACAGCCTGGGGCCCCTCCAGGGTGGCCAGTGCCCTCAGCTGGGAGCCAGCCAGCCAGCCACGTCCCATCCCTTGGGGCTATTAGCAGGTTAAAAACATATTTCAGTGATGCCAGCTTCATTCTGCAGGGGGTTTCTTTCGTTCTCCTCCTGGGCTCCAGCTACAGATCAGCTCCTGCGAGACTCAGTCTCCCAGCACGGGTCTTGCTGTCCTGGTGGCTGTGGACCCCAGAGAGAGGAAAGAGCCTGTTTCATAACCAGACAGAGTCGCTCGGGCGCTCACCATGATTAATCAGGGGCCGTGCCACACCGTCCTTACGCACGACATGGCTTAAATGTAAGCAGAAAATAGAGCTCACACTGAGTCATCCTTCTCCGTGACGGAAGATGAGATTTTGTTAGCAGGAGTACAGGGTGTTAGGGGAAGTCCCCTGCCGGAGCAGGAATGTACCTCGTAGTGTGTCTTTAATTCCTCTCCTGTGAGCATCTCCCTCTAAATAAGGGAACCAGAAAGGCTGTGATGCTGGTACAGCCTTCTCTTACCCAGAATGGCAAAATCCCTGTCTCCCTCTCAGACACAAGCTCCCCCCAGGAGGACATAAATAAATAGGAGATTCCTGGTGCATACTTTACCCATTTTTCAGATTTTCTTCCTTCTTACTCATGACCCCAACTTAAGTGGTATTTCTGGATTGGAACCAGCCAGATAGGTGCTAGGGGAGGCAGGAAATCTCAGGGCTGTGTTTGGAATTGAATATAGCTGATGGTGAAGACTCTTCCACGGAAAAGGGAAATAAAATCGCTTTCAGAGCCGTATCTCTTGCTGTTTTATATAGGGGGCCCTGCTTTGGTTAGGTGTGCTCCCACTGAAATTCAGACCCATACATTAAAAAGATGTTTTTAGGGGAGGCTTCCTTTTTAAAAAGGTGCAATTAGGCCACGTGTTTAGCATTTCCCCTGTTTTATAGAGGAGGAGATGGAAGCCTGGAGATCGGGGAACCTGCCTGAGGTCACATAGCTGGGAAGAGACAGCACCTCCTATCCCAAAATCTGCCCACTGCTCTGTGTGTTCAGAGACCTCTTTTCTGAGGGTCGGCGCAGGTCCCAGCATCCATGGCGGTATTGTTTCCTCTGCTGAAGCAGCACCTGCCTTTGGGGACCCTCAGTCCAGCTTCAGAGGCAGAACTAGGCAAGGAGAAGGTCAGGACCGACGTAAGGCCACCCGTAATCAGGCTTCCGGCCACAGCAGACACGGCAGCCACCTGAAGAAGGCTGGGACCCGATAGTTTTGGGTGGGTGGGCTGGGAAGGGCAGCCGGTGGCTCATAAGTCTGGCAGGACCAGCAGAGAACGGGCGAATGAGACAAAGGGAGAAGGAGCAGTGGCTCAAGTGCCTGGATGATAGTTTGCCCTTGACCTCAGGGGAAGCCACCCTAAGGGGGAATGGTCCTAGAAACGAGATCCAAAGCCCTGGACTTCCTCCAGGCTCTGCCGCAAACCCACTGTGCGTCCTCTCACCTGTCCCTAACACAAACGTCTGTAAGGTCCCCTCTGGCCCTGACATGCCTCCAATCCAGACAGGAGATGGGGAGCCCGTGCAGGTTCTTCTAAAGAGAAGAGAAGGTCTTCTAAAGACCTCAGAGCCCAGTGCCAGGAGTGAGGGAGCTCTCTCTTCTGCAGGATTTGGAGGCATCAGGGAGTCAGCTGGGTGGCTCTTCAGGGCACAGGGGAAATGGCAGCCTGTCACGGGGACAGTGACAACCAGCACACTCAGGGCTGACAAAAAGAGTGAGGGCGATGATGGTAGGCATTTACTGACTCCTTACAGTCTGCTAGGCATGAATAGGTGCCTTGCATATGTTTCACATCAGATCCCGTGGGGCAGGTGTTATGACCCCCATTTTAAAATGAAACACTGAGGTTTAGGGATGCTCATGGGCTAAAATCATTTGCAAAATAAGCAACCTTCCAAAGTTTTGACCTTAGGTTCGTCTGACTCCATGACAGAGTGCCAGAGTTTCAAATTCTTGTGTTTGCCTCAGGCACAAATGCAAATTCGGGTGGCACTAGTCAAACGGCTTGCACACACACATGCACACGCATATACCTAGGCTATGCATGGGCACACGCGGCCCTGTCCTGTCTGCACCCGCATTTCCTGATGCACAGCTCCCCCTGCAGCCACAGATGGCTGCACAGTCACGGAAAGAACTGATGGCCTGTCGGAGGATGGATCACAGACTCGCGATCACAGCAGGGTCTGCACCAGGGAGGCCTCCCAGGGGGAGGCCCGAGGGCGGCCCGGGGGAAGGAGTCAGCTGGGACCTGGGCTATGGTGCACTTTGTCCCTGACTGGGAGACTTCATCTTCACTCTGCCAGGTCCCTGACCTTCCTGTCCCCTCCATTACCAGCATCAAGAGCTTGATCACTCAGGGGCGCCTGAGTGGCTCAGTCAGTTGAGCGTCTGACTTCGGCTCAGGTCATGATCTCACAGTTCGTGGGTTTGAGCCCCGCGTCGGGCTCTGTGCTGACAGCTCTGAGCCTGGAGCCTGTTTCAGATTCTGTATCTCCCCCTCTCTCTCTGACCCTCCCCTGCTCACACTGTCTTTCTCTCAGAAATAAATAAAATATTTAAAAAACAAAAAACAAACACACACAAAAAAAACCAAAAAACAAAAAAAAAGAGCTTGATCACGCAGAATGACCCATACTGAAATTAGGCTTGAGGGTACATATGCCTGTACTTGCTAGATGGGAGGAGCAGCCTTCTCCAGACCCAGAAGCCTGGGAAATAGGGGCAGGGATGGGAAAGCCAGACCTTGCATGGGACCCCTTGGGAGCTGCCGTCGCTCAAGCCAGCTTGCCCCGGGAAGGGTCACAGAAACCCCCAGATTCCTATCCCAGCATTCTTTCCTATTTAAAGAGCGTTTATAACTTCAGAAGCAGCTACGCTGGGGTACGCAGGGGCAAGAGAAGTAGGGAATGTTACACTTCTCAGGGAACAGAGGAGGGAAAAGCATCACACAGAAGCATCTGAAGCTGGTACAAGGACACTAGCTGAGTTTCGAGCTCTGGGTTCGAGGTCCAGGTGTGCCCCTGACCTCTTAGCACGTCTTGATCCCCATTTCCTCATCTGTTAAGCTGGGGTCAATACAATACCCTTGAAAGCCTCACAGGTAGTTGTAGAAAATCTCAAGGAGTTCTCCAGATGGGGAAGCCAGGGCTTTTCCCGTGGAAGGAAACGTCAGTTTCTTTAACCAGCTTTTCAATTATCATCAACTTCTAAAGTAGTGAAATATCTTTAAGTATTTTTATTTTTATTTTTTAGTATTTATTTATTTTGGGGAGAGAGCAAGCAGGAGAGGGACAGAGAGAGAAGGAGACAGAGGATCCAAGGCGGGCTCTGCACTGACAGCTGTGAGCCTAACGCAGGGCTCAAACTCACAAACCTAGAGATCATGACCTGAGCCGAAGTTGCATGCTTAACCAACTGAGCCACCCAGGTGCCCCTCTTAAAGTATTTTAAAATGCATGGTATAAGATATACACATTTAATGCAGAAAATAGAAATATTTATGTACTTACATAAACATGTTTACATGTGCGTGTGTGCATGCGTCCAAATATACACAGACACACACGTGTATTTTGGGAAAGTGAGAAAAAGAAGTCTGAGAATACTAGTACTCACTTTTTACAGTACCCACGAGTTTGTTTCCTCTAGCACTTTCTGCTGTGGACAGGAAATGTGCATAATACTTTTTGTCATTAACAATCCAAGAGAAAATGAGCCCAGCCTCTGTGCAAGGTGCCACTGAGCACCAGGTCCCTTCTCTGTGCTTCCTTCCACATGTTGGTGACACAGAGCTCCCATGGATGCAGCCCGTCTTTCGCCATCACACCTCCTTCTCGCGGGTGTCCCCCAGCGGTCCCGGCCTCCCACACATGTGCCACTTGAGGGGATGCGCCATATGAACCACAAGGTTTCTTCACATTTTCAGTGTGGGCCCAGGGTAGGAGTGAAGAGGGAATTTGTCCCTGCATATTAGCTGGAACGCAGCCCGAGCTGGAGGTCGGTGACACCAAAATAATTGGAGGTAAGAGCTGTGAGGCCATTAAGATAAATTTTTGACATAAAAATGTAGGCTGGTTCATAAAAGGTTGCAGTGACAATAGGTTATAGTGACAGCTTTTCAACAACTGTATAAGCCTCCAGATGGAAGGGGATTCAGCATAATGAATTATGGGCAGTCTGGACAGCAGAGCATCCTTTTACGGGCAGAGATCTAAGGGAAGAATAAAGTTATTCAGACTGGCCCATATTAAATAACATGTTGTTGAAACATGGCATGGAGGAAGGGTGAGAGGGCAGAGGTGCTGAAGACACAGCACTGAGGCCAGAAGGCCTTGGTCTTCCCAGCCTGGGCACCAGGCACTCAAGGCTCTGACCGTGGTCTAACGAGCATTTTTGCCCACGCGATCCCAAGCCCAACGTGCACGCTTGTCTGGCACAGCTCCTGGGCCTCCCTTTGAAGGGAGCTGTGGTCCTTCGCTGGCTCTGTTTTTGCCCAGTTTTGCCCTTTTGGTGAAATGGCCTCCTCCTGGATGAGGCATATGGAACCTTCTTAAATGGGATGGTCTTTGAGTGGGAGATTCTGCCAGAAAGAAGGGAGCTCGAGGAAGGGTGGGCTCCATCAGGCGGGGGATGGGAAAAGGCCTGGCTTGCAAGGGACCCTCCCTGCCAGAGTCTGCCCTTGGCCTCTGATCACGATCTTGTGATCAAAGCAGGAGAGGCCACCTTCACTCTGCCCACCTTCAGTTGTCAAAGAATAGTATCAGCCACAATGTGAGTCGTCACTTATTGAATCCCTGCTGTGCCTCTGATCTTATACAGAGCACCATGCTTCATTTCACTTCCACCTCACAGCAACCCTGTGACCTAAGTATTGTTATTCCCATTTCACAGATAAGAAAACTAAAACCTGTGGAGGTTCATCTACAGCTGGCTAACATACAAGCTATTTGGAGTTTAAATTTGGACCCCCCTCCTCCCAAGTCTGGGCTCCCAACCACTGCACTAGACTGTACCAACTTGAAAACTGAACAAAAGCATCGTCAAAAAGGGAAAAGAGCTTGTAAATAAATGCCTTCCAGGCTCTCGGGGGCTCAGCAAGCAGGGACACGGGATTTGCTTGGCTGAAAACATTCACACACATTTTAAATGGGCTTTGGTTGGGCAGAAAGTCCTTGATGGTAAAATGTCAGAGTTCAGTGATTTCACTCTGGATGTGTGAATTTATATTCCTAATTTGCTAGTGGCAGTTAAATGAGATGAAGTAATTTATGTGGCTGTAAAGGAGCAAAATTCCACGCCGGAACAGGTGGCTCTGTGGCTTGCCACAGGAAAGCATGGGCTGGTTTGGGGTCTCATGAAACCAAATTTGTGCTTGTGAATGATGTCCTCTGGGGTCTCTGCCCCCAGATAAGGACAGACCCTTTAGGAAACACCTCAGTCCCGAGGGAATACGAGGCCAAGCCGGGGTCTAAGAGAGCTGAGCTGAGTTCCCCTCCTCTCCGTGGTTTCCTTCCAGATGCTACAGTTCGGGAAAAAGAGGAGATTCCTCTAGGCAAGGAGTGTGGGGGGATGTACTTCAGCTCTGAGGTGCCCTGTCCTTCGGTTATTCCTGGCTGCCATCATGAAGATGGCATCGATTGGGTGGCCCGTGGACAGTAGAGATCTATCTCTGACAGTTCTGGGGGCAAGACCAGGGCGCCAGCCTGGGAGGGTCCTGCGGAGGGCCCTCTTCTGGCTTTCAGGCTGCTGGCTTCCTGTTGTGTCCCCACATGGCGGAAAGAGCTGTAGAGAGCTCTCTGGGGTCTTCTTTATCAGGGCACTAATCCCAGAGGGCTCCATACTCATGAGCAGATTACCTCCCCAAGGCCCCCGCTCCTGATACCCGCATATTTAAGGATTAGGATTTCAACATATGACTTTGGGGGGGACACAGACATTCAGTCCATAACAACGTCCCCACTGAATCGGGTTGGTAGATTCTCTGGCCACCACACCACGTGATCTTGCCTGATGCCTTTTCTATATCATCTCCAGGGGTTTCCTCCCATATCCACCATGTTGTTTGTTTATGCCCCAGTCCCTCACATGCCCCGCCAGATGCACGCCGGAGTCTCCCTGGTGTCAGGGGCAAGTGAGGCCATTAACAGCTGCTGCTCCTGCATCACGCAGTGAAGGATGCTTGAGGGTCCTTGGTCCAGAGGGGGCCAAATGGCCAGGCCGAGGCAGTGACAGCCCTGGAGAAACTCACTCACCCCAGGCAGGGGTAACAGCTGCACTTCCTCTTCTGTGCCCGCAGCGAGCACAGGATTGCCTGCTGCCCTGGGGTTCCAGAGGCCTCTCAGGCCCTATCTCATTTCTGCAGGATCAGGAGGCAACCGGAGCTCATGGCCTCTTTGCCCCACCAAGCAAGGGGGTGGCCGTGCCGGACAGTGACATTGTCCCTGTGCCTCCTGGAGCATCTCCTGAGTCATCTGTGCCCTTCCCCCTAGCCCCAGAGCCAGTCCAAGGCAGGCGTGTTGTGTTACTCTTTCTCCTTGGGCTTTTCTTAGTAACAGCACTGGCCGTGGCCGCTACACAAGGGCGTCCTGGAGACATTCTGTCCTGGTCAGCCCCGGGGCTGAGTCAGCGTGTGCACCTCATCCGAGAAGCCTCCTCCTCACCCTGCCGGGGGCCCTGGCTGAGGTCAGCAGGGTGCCTTTGGGAAGCCACCAGGGGGGTCAGGAAAGCCATGGCAGGGCCAAACAAGCAGGTGACTGTCCCTCCCAGCCTGGGCAGCTGTTCTAAGTGAAAATGCTTGTTCGAAGCCGGGTTCTCTCCCCCCAAGGATTTGATTTTCGGGTGGGAAGGAATGACTTGGAGACCCACGATGCCAGATCTCAGGTGCTCCTGGGCCTGACCACTGGGGCCTGTATCCCATCGGCTCAGAGACATCAGAAAGTGGGAGAGGGTCTGCCCGTCCTGGACGTCCTTGGACTTGCCAGCGATTCTGCAGCTCGTGGACCCCTCTGATTTCTCAGGAAACGACAGCATGGCACTTTGCCGATGGCGAGTATGACACAGAATATGGAGCGAGCAGAGCTCGGTGGTGGGCAGTCTGAGGCGAGGTCACAGGTCCTCTTCTCAGGGTCGGTCAAGGTCAGGGCAGTGACCCCTGTCCAGGGCAAGCAAGGGCTTAGGAAAGCAGGTGGGTGGGCAGAGGTAAAGGTAGGCAGAGTTCCCAGGACCTGAAACAATGGAGAATTTCCAGCCTGTGGGAGTTCCCAGAAATACTGTTCTGCCCCTACGTGCCTGGGGGTGATTTGGGCCAGAGAGTCACCCACCCTGGGCGTGGGGCGGGGGGGTGGGGATATTTGGCCAGAACCCCACCTCCAGTCAGCAGTCAAGGGGTGCCCTGGGCTGGGCTTTGAGGCTGGACACAGAGGGTCCGGACAGGGGTATGTACCCCAAAGAAGGCAGCCTCCGGCTGGCCCTGAGCCCTCTGTCTCAAGACAAAACTCAGGGATTCTAGAGCCAATGGAGCCTCAAGGCCTCCTACCCAGCACTCATTTACAGGTGGGCTCTGATGCATTTGTAGGAAAAATCTCCCCTGGGTGGTTTTCCAAATGAGGGAGAAGGAAGAGATGTGGCCAGGGAAGTAGAATGTCCTCCACCCAGTCGGTACTGGAGTCCAGGAAAGCCAAATGAGCACATGTGAGCCCACCCCCCCACTGCCCTCCCTTCCCCGGGCCTGTCTACCATTTGTCTGGCCCTGGGGAGTGGCCGCCCAACCACAGGGCCCCAGTGGACTTGTTAGCAGAGGCCCTGATGCGGCTGCAGAGGAAAAAGGAGTCTGTACTTGGCTTATCATGGAGCTCGGTGCAGGATCAGGTCATGCGGGGAACCCCTGGTCACTTGACCCTGCTCCCATCTCCTCCTGGGGGACTGTGCCCAGAGAAGGTGACTGGATTTGTGGTGAGGTGGCCACAGCACCATGGAGTCAGTTACATGGGCTCAGGCTTGGGTACCTGGTAGACACTCTCATTGTGGGCCTGGCAGTCAGTGCCCAGGGGCTAGGGCGCCCCAGCAGGGCCTCTGTCACCATCCAGCAGGAGACGTCTGGACCCAGGACCACTGGACAGCTGGGAGATGATTTCTCCTCTCCGGAACTGAGGCAGTTGCTGCTGGTTACAAGGCCTGCTGATAAGTGGTCCCATTGGGACGCGGGTGTCACCAGAGGAAAGAATTGACAGTGATGAAAGTGGCAGATTTCCTGGGAGACAGCGTCCCTTCCAGGCAGCAGCAGGAGCCCTGGAGGTGGACCACAGAGAGCTTTACCGTCTGGTTCTGACACTGATCGTGCCCTGAGGACTCAGGCCCCCGGAGCACTGGGTACCCATCTGCAAAATGGAAAGACCAAGTCACTTCAGGTCATTGGAGTTCATCGTATATGTATACACATAATAGCAAGAGCGGGCAGGAGATCAGAAAGGAGAACTTAAAACATGTGTGGATTCCACCCCACTGCTCTGAAGCTAGAGAGGACCTCTTCCTTAAAGACCTCTTCCTTCCCCTCCTCTCCGAGCCTTCTCTGCGCTGCCCCTTGGCTGACCGTTGGCACGAGGTCCCCATCCTGACAGGGCTGCAGCCACAGCACGGTGGGCAGTTGCTCTCTGGCCATTTGCAGGCCCAAGGCCAGGCCTCTCTGACAGTGAAGCAGGAAGGTCCTAGAAGACCAAGAGCTGAGAGTGACACCCTGGAGTCTGACCTGACCTCTTTACTCAATAAGGCCAATGTAGGTGCCCAGCCACTTGGAGAACAGCATAGGCCTGTTTCTTGTGGGTGACCTCTAGGCTGTGCCCTCACTCCCAGGGCTTCAGTCCTGGCTCCCGAGGACTCCCTCCCCAGTGAAGGGCGTGGAGGAAGCCCTCGCCCTGCATCTTCTCCCCATTTTTGTTGAGATACGAAGTAAATTCTGGTCGTGTTTTCAGAACATATAGATCCTTACCGATTAAAGTGTCCTTGTAGATTGACACATCTCCTAGCCTCTGGGCCTGGAAAAAAAGAGGAACCAGAATACAAGCAAAAAAGTTCTCCAGAACCCTCCTTCTCAGGTACTTCAGCACGAGGAAATTGGATCAAGTCTTTAGGAACTGGGGGAGCTTTTCTCAAAGGACAAGTTAGAGTATATAGAGGGTCAGGGTCAGGGTCAACCTGAGAGTGTGTGTGTGTGTGTGCGTGTGTGTGTGTGTGCATGGTGTGAGCGTGTGTGAGCGTGTATGTGTGTGTGAGTGTAAGGAAGGGAGGAGAGAGAGATTCCAGAACATTCTGTAGACACTCAGGAAGGTGGCACAGGCAGAGGCTGTGCTTCAGCTGCAAAGCCTTATACACAGTAGGTCCTCAGGGAGGCTAGAACCTTATCCCCTGTGGCCTCATGCGTTTGGGCCTCCCCTGTGGGACTGCCCTTACCGTGACTTGCTCCATCACTGCCTTTCCATTACCTGATTTTCCATTCCCTCCAGCTGCCAGATCTGAGGCACCATGTTAGGCATCACCTGAAAGCATCTTAAGGATCTGCCCAAACTCCTGTGTTCAGCCTGACCAATTTAACAATTAAAGGTTCACTTATGAAATTTCTTTTCTTATAAAACACAATTAGCAGTTTTAACCCCCTGAGGGAACAAATCATTCCCTGCATGGTGTGAGTTGATTTTATCCATTTTTCTTTTAAACCTAAACCAAAGGAAGAGCAGAGGGGCAAAGGAGAATCCCTTACAGGGGTCTGGGCCCCCCCAAGGAGTAGGCACCCGTAGGGCATGTCGGGGAGGCAGGGAGGGAGCCGCAGACTTGCTAAGGCTGCACGGAGTGGCAGAAGCTGTCCTGGACGCTAGTGGCCAAGCAGTCGTGAGGGTAGGACCATCCTACAGACGGGAGGTATGACTCGGCAGTCAGCCAGTGGGCCAGTCACACAGAGAACATGGGGAGGCAGAGGTCCCGAGGGCGGGGGAGGCTTGAAAGAGGGTTACGGGGACCCCAGGAAAGCGGCTCTTACCGCTGGCCCATGCTGGGGGCACCAAAGCGGATGGGGCGGGATCCAGAAATGATTGAAAAATGCAGAAGGAATGCAAAAAGAGAGGTGGAGACTTCCAGTGATCCATTTTAGATTTTTAGTCTTGGACCAAAGGGGAAAGTTATTTTTAACTGAATAGCTAAAATCAAATCCTATCCAATTATACATAGACTTGGTATTTCATTCTTTAAAGGGCCCCGAACTGGCTTCTTCTGGAAGCAGGGCTCTGTGGTAGTGCAAACTGCAGTTTCCCCAGCGTATCTGTTTCATCAGCTTAGATTCTCACTGACCCTCTCTTTCGAAGGGCCCTGACCCGCCTCAGGATGGGGAGGGCAGAGCGGTGAGCCTCCAGGTCATCAGTAGAGGTCACCCGTAGTTGGCCAGAAATGTCACCTCTCGGTGTCCACACAAACACAGCAGTATCCGTTCCCACTCCTGCTGTGGTGGGGGGAGCAGTGCATACACGTAACTGGGGAGATGCTATCACATCAAGAAAGGAGGAAAGCTGTATCCGTAAACATTTTAAATGGCAGGATCTGCTGTGACGTTCTAGTCTTTTATTTGTCTCCTCCTAAACATAGTTCAAGTTTGTTGTCTGCAGCAGGAGCTCCCATGCCCCCGTGAGTTCTCAGGCGCACCGCCCCGCTTCACAGCTGAACGTTCCAGTTTTGTGTACAGCCCGCCTCCCCAGCACATCCGTGGTCTCCTCGGAGGCAGGGCCCAGGCTTCTCCCTCTTTGTCTTATCTTCAATGCCTGCAATATCATAGGAGCTCAGAAAGTGTTTGTTGTTTTGTGTTATTCAAAGTTAGGGCTCTAATTCACAAAATACACACCGCACATTTACTCTGGTAAATTCTTCCTTTAATTGAAATGCATTCATTTGGAGAAAGCGATGCTGATAGGAACCAGATAACCAGAGAACTGATGAATTTCTAAGTACTGTGGGCCCCTCAGGATGGAAATTACAATATGGAGCATTTAGATACCAAACCCATTGGGGAAGGCACCAAGGATTATCCATTCTCACACAGGGCACTCAGTACAAACCCCAACTCTTATTAATTAAAACTTCTAAATCACGCAATTGTTTTTTGCTGGAAATACTTTTATGCACTGTTTTATTTAGCACCATTAATAATAACGATAATGGTGACAATAATAATAAAACTACTATGTGATTAAGGTGCAGATAAGCAATTAGGAAACAAAATATTTTAGCAGGCCTTGTGTGGGGAACAGGAATAGAATAATTACAAGGAGGTTTGTGCAAGAGCCAGTTCCAGAAGATTCTTCGACCGGCAGGTTAGGTCAATCGTAGGGTTCTCTTTCATCTGTGATGCTGTTAACCTGTTCTCCTGATACCATGAGGTCATTATTCTCCAGTCCTGGGAATGGTGACAGATAGATGGGTGACTATTACAGCAAGGTGTAAAAAGGTTGGCAATGGCGGTGGTGGGTACTAAGAGCTAATCTGAGACCTGAAGGATGAGGTGGAAATACCCAGGTGAGAGTGGGGCAGTAAGGGAAGAGGCCCAGGGATAGGGAAGACTTGGTCCCTCGGAGGATGGAGTAGTTCCATCCT
Organism: Hyaena hyaena; assembly: GCF_003009895.1. Classification (NCBI taxonomy): domain Eukaryota; kingdom Metazoa; phylum Chordata; class Mammalia; order Carnivora; family Hyaenidae; genus Hyaena; species Hyaena hyaena. The sequence continues at coordinate 3,044,909 of NW_024080770.1, read as the reverse complement.
TCCACTGAGGGGTTAGCACTCAGACATGAGCTGGAGCTGTCGCTGTGGATCACATCCTGAGGCCAGTGGGGGGCCACTTAAGGGCCCATGGGAACAGTGATTCCTTGTGCACTTCAGAATGTGCTCTCCAGCTGCACTGTGGAGTGAAGAGACAGGAGGCGGAGCCACCGGTATGGGGCCAGATGCAGAAATTCAGAGTGATGGTGACCATGGATCAGGAACAGCGCTGGAAAGAGAGAAATAGGAGGGTGTGAGAAGTTCAGGACAGGGGATGGTAACAATGCCAAGTATTTAAGGAGCCCTCACTATGTGCCAGACCGTGTAATAGGCACTTTACGTGTTTATTTGGTATAATATTTAAACAAAATCTATGAGGTGGTGTTTATTACCCCCCATTTTATGGGTTAGGAAACAGACATAAAGAAGTTAAATAATTAGCCCAAGACTACACCACTAATCTAAGCGACAATTGTAAACCAGATTCCTATATACATTTGAACCCACACCCCTGTGTGATTCCAGAGTCCCACAGCCCTAACTACTATATCCAGTGGCATGGCGAAGGGAGGTCCATCACCCAGGTGTGAAGGGTGGGCTGGGCAGATGAGTGTTGGTGGGACAAGTGCATCCGACAGTCCCTCGGGTTCACATGGTGCCAGGAACAGCAAGGAGCCCTCCTCCTCTGGTTGGCCCTCTACCTGCCACCAAGTCTTTTCTCCCAATGGTTAGGATTACAGGCCCTTCGAGTGGGTGTTGGGGTAGGTGTGGGGTGGACGTGGGGTGGGGTACCTCCTCACTCTGCACTCACTGGACTGGGTAGACCCATGGCCTGGCCTGTTCTCCTAACCTGACCTCTGCTGCCTATCCAGTGCTGACTGCACAAATGCACCCTGATGTGTGGCTCCTGAACCCGAAATCCTCAGTGCCATCCAGGTCGCTCCTGGTCCCCACTTCAGCCCTTTCCTTGGTTCTGGGATAGCAAAGTGGCTCTGCACATTGGGCAGGTGCCCTAAAATGCAACTCAGAAGCCCTGGGTCTTGCCTGTCTCAACTCGCTGCAGAAGCTTGGCCCAAGTCCCCTTATTTTCTGGACCTCTTATGCCTCTGCAAACCTAGAAATGCAGATTTTTGCTTGATGGGTAAATCTTTGTGGCTGTAGAGTCAGATAATAGATTCATGCACTCATTCACCAACCATGTGCCCAGCACAGTTTCAAGTGCTTTGGATAAAGCCGTAAACAAAGATTACTGCCCTCATGGGGCTTACCTTCCAGTGAATGAGAAAACAACAAGAAAAAGTAGCAAAAATATGTAATACGCCAGATAGTAGTGCGTGCTAGTGTGTTCCATGTTTAAAATGGTCAACTAGGAACTTCTGGCTAATCCTTCTGCTAAACACAACTAGAAAAGCAGGTAATAAGTCTTGAAAGCACTGGAGAGCCAAGAAGATGGTAAATAATTGCCCGATCAAAGTCTGGAGAAGAAGAGAGGTCCATGCAGGTAAGCTGAGCATCTTGGGCTAGCCTTTTCCCAGGATTGTTTGCCAGCTCTGAAAGGACAGCTGAGAGCTGAGCAAGACTTTGACAGCTATGTGGGGGTCAGACAACTGGGACTGGAGTCCAGAATCTGCCGAGAGAGCAATGGGAACCAGTGACCCCTTCACTTGCTTTGGGTTGGGACCCCATAGGCACCCTGGGCTTCTCAGCTTCAAATTGAATTAAAGTAATCTCAGATTGCTAGTGCACCCAGGTGCCCATGAGAAGAAAACAAATAATCTTGGAAGGAAGATAACAGCATCTTAGGCCTCAAATTATTTTTAAAAGTAAAGTGCAAAGACAGGATCTTGTACACAATAAAAAGAATAAACAGACACACAGAGACAACATAAACAAATACCAGTAGAAACAACAACAAGAAAAATAGAAACAAAGACCCACAAAGGCTCCAGATATATTAGAATTGTCAGAAACAAAGTTTAAAATTACTATACCTTACCAAGATCAAGTCTTTTTGTTAAAAGACAAAATGAGGGTTTTCAACACAGAACCAGAAACTATGTATTTTCTAACCTGAGTATAAATAACTACGTAATACCCCAAATTAAGAGCTCAACAATGACTTTAAACATTGACTAAAAGATTGGTTAGAAAAAATATCCAACACTGAGTACAGAGAGACAAGAGAAAAATACCCCCACCCCCCAAAAAAGGTAAGAGACATTGGCGTTTCGGTGAAAATGTTTAACATATATATGATTGGAATTCCAGAGAAAGAAGGGAGAGAACATGGGTCAGAAGCAAGTGTTTAAGAGATAATGGCTGATGGGAAAAGAAGAACAAACAAAATCCAAAACCAACGGAAGGAATGAAGTAATAGTAGAGCAGAAAAAACTGATAAAGAAACTAAAAACCAATAGAACAGGTCAATGAAACCAGGAGCAGCTTCTTTGAAAAGATCAAAAAAATTGATAAGCCTATAGCCAGACTCATAAAGAGAGAGAGAGAGGACTCAAATAAACAAAATCACAAATGAAAGGAGAGAAATAACAACTGACACCACAGAAATACAAATTATTGTTAAAGAATATGATTAAAACTTATGTGCAACAAATTGGGCAACCTAGAAGAAATGGATGCATTCTTAGAAAGAAATAACCTCCCCAAACTGAATCAGGAAGAAATAGAAAATTTGAAAAGACTAATTATCAACAATGAAATTGAATCAGTAATCAAAAAACTCCCAACAAACAAAAGTCCAGAACCACACATCTTCATAGGTGAATTCTACCAAACATTGAAAGAAGAGTTGAGAGGTGCCTGGGTGGCTCAGTCAGTTAAGCATCTGACTTCAGCTCAGGTCATGATCTTGCAATTCATGGGTTTGAGCCTCATGTGCTGTGCTGATGGCTCAGAGCCTGGAGCCTGCTTCAGATTCTGTGTCTCCCTCTCTCTCTGCCTGTCCCGTGCTCACACTCTGTCTCTCTCTCAAAAATAAATAAACATTAAAAAAAAATTTTAAGGAAACTTGCTACCTATTCTTCTCAAACTTTTCCAAAAAAAAAAAAGAAGAAGAAGAAGATGGAAAACTTCCAAATTCATTCTATGAAGCCAGCATTTCCCTGATACCAAAACCAGATAAAGACACCACAAACGGGTGCCTGGGTGGCTTAGTCGGTTAAGCGTCCGACTTTCGCTTAGGTCATGATCTCGCGGTTCGTGGGTTCGAGCCCCGCGTCGGGCTCTGTGCTGACTGCCAGCTCAGAGCCTGGAGCCTGTTTCAGTCTGTGATTCCCTCTCTCTCTGACCCTCCCCTGCTCACGCTGTCTCTCTCTCTCTCTCCTAGAAATAAATAAAACATTAAGAAAAAAAATTTAAAAAAAAAGACACCACAAACAAAGAAACACTACAGTCCAATATCTCTGATGAACATAGATGAAGAAATCCTCAACAAAATATTTGCAAACAGAATCCAACAACACATTAAAAAAATCATTCACTATGACCAAGCAGGATTTATTCCCAGGATGCAAGCATGGTTCAGTATTTGTGAATCAACCAACATGATATGACACATCAACAAGAGGAAAGATAAAAACAATATGATCATTTCAATAGATGCATAAAAAGTATTGACAAAGTACAACATCCATTCATGATACTCAACAAAGTAAGTTTAGAGGGAACATACCTCAACATAATACAGGCCTTATATGAAAAACCCACAGCTAACATCATACTCAGTGGGGGAAAACTGACAGCTTTTCCCCTAAGGTCAGGAATTAGACAAGGATATTCACTCTCACCACTTTTATTTAACATTATACTGGAAGTCCTACCAACAGCAATCAGACAAGAAAAAGAAATAAAAGGCATCCAACTTGATAAGAAAGAAGTAAAACTTTCACTATTTACAGACAACATGACACTCTATATAAAAAACCCTAAAGACCACCAAAAAACGACTAGAACTGACAATGAATTCACTAAAGTTACAGGATACAAAATCAATATACAGAAATTTATTGCATTTCTATACACTAATATTGAAGCAGCATAAAGGGTAATTAAGAAAACAGCCCCATTTACAATTGTACCAAAAATAATAGAGGCACCTGGCTGGCTCAGTCAGCATGTAGCTCTACAGCATGACATGTAGTCAGCATGTAACTCACAGGGTCATGAGTTCAAGCTCCACGTATGATGTAGAGTTTACTTAAAATTTTTTAAAAATCTAATAAAAACAACAACAATAATAAAATATCTAGGAATAAACTTAACCAAAGAAGTGAAAGACCTGTAGTCTGAAAACTATTAAACATTGATGAAAGAAATTAAAGATGCTACAAAGAAGTGGAAAGACATTCAAGTTCATAGATTGTAAGAACAAATATTCTTAAAATGTCTATACTACCCAAAGCAATCTATACATTTAATGCAATCCCTATCAAAATATGAACAGCATTTTTCATAGAACTAGAATGAAGAATCCTAAAATTTGTATGAAACCAGAAAAGACCCCAAAAAGCCAAAACAATCTTGAAAACAAAAACAAGGGGCACCTGTGTGGCTCAGTCAGGTAAGCATCCAACTCTTAATATTGGCTCAGGTCATGATCTGTCAGTCATGGGATCGAGCTCCTCATTGGGTTCTATGCTAAGTGTGGAGCCTGCTTGGGATTCTCTTTGTCCCCCATTCTCTCCCCCTCCCCCACTTGTCCTCTCAAAATACATAAATAAACATTAAAAAAAGAAAAGAAAAGGAAGACTGGAGGTATAATTCTGGACTTCAAGTTATTTACTAAACTGTAGTAATCAAAAAAGTATGGTGCTAGCATAAAAAATAGACATGTAGATCAATAGAAAATAAAAGAAAGCCCAGAAATAAACCCAAAATTATATGGTCAATTAATCTTTGACAAAGGAGGCAAGAATATGCATTGGGGGAAAAAAAGTCTTTTCGACAAATGGTGTTGGGAAAACTGGACAGCTACATGCAAAAGAATGAAACTGGACCCAACTGTAAGACCTGAAACCATAAAAATCCTAGAAGAGTAATTTCTGATATTGACTGCAGCAACATCTTTCTAGATATGTCTTCTGAAGAAGGGAAACAAAAGCAAAAATAAACTATTGGGAATACATCAAAATTAAAATCTTCTGCACAGCAAAGGAAACAACTGACAAAACTAAATGACAACCTACTGAATGGAAGACAATATTTGCAAATGATGTATCTGATAAAGGGTTACTATCCAAAATATATAAAGAACTTACAAACTCAAAAACAAAACCCCCAATAATCCAATTTTCAAAATGGAGATGAGAAATGAACCTCCAGATGGCCAACAGACACATAAAAAGATGCTCAGTATCACTCATCATCAGGGAAATATAAATCAAAACTACGAGGAGGCATCAATTTATACCTGTCAAAATGGCTAAAATACAAAACTCAAGAAACAAGTGTTTACAAGGTTGTGGTGAAAAAGGAACCCTCGTGCTCTGTTGATAGGAATGCAAACTGTTGCAGCCCCTGTGGAAGACAGTATGGAGGTTCCTCAAAAAATTTAAAATAAAACTACCCTACAATCCAGTAATCACGCTATTGTATATTTGCCCAAAGAATACAAAAACACTAATGTGAAGGGATATATGCACCCCTATGTTTATTGCAGCATTATTTATAACAGCCAAACTATGGAAGCAGGCCAAGGGCCCACTGATAGATGAATGGAGAAAGAGATGTGGTATACATACACTACAGATTATTACTCAGCCACTTTAAAGAATAAAAAATAAAATAAAAAGGAAGTAATGACTGGGAACATTCCCAAACTATTGAAAAGACATTGTCACAGTTACATGAATCCCTACAAACTCCAAGCAGGATAAAGAAAAAGAAGTCCACTGAGGCACTCATAGTAAAACAGTGGAAACGGAAGACAAAAAATTCTAAAAACCAAGAAAAGAAGACTACTTTCAAGTACAGTAATTAAACAGGTAATTTTGGAAATCAGAGAAAAATGGAATATATCTTTAAAGTGCTGAAAGAAACTGCCAGCTTAGAATTTTATACTCAGTGAAAATACCCTTCAAGAACAAAGGTGATTTTTTTTTAGTGTCAGACAAACAAAACCTGAGATAATTTGTCCCCAGAAAAATGACTATTACAGAATATACTACAGCATGTTCTTCAAGCAAAAGGAAATTAATTCAAGATTAAAGGTTGGAGTTTCAGGTAGTAATGAAAAGTAAAGAAAAAAATATTAAAAAATGTATATCTAAATATTGGCTTATAAAACAATAAAAGATACTCATATAAAACAGTAAAAAACCTTAACACATACAGGGAAATCAAATAGATGCAAAACTGACAGAGTGCAGGGGAATGGAGCTAAATTATTTTAAGGCCCTCGAATTGACAAGGAAGAGAGTATAAGTATCGATTGATATCTGCCTTTAATTAGTCAAGGATGCAGATGATAACATCTATGGATATTACAATGAAATAATACAAAGCACTTAATCCAAAAGAAAGCACAGGGAAAGGCAAGAGAATGTAGAACAGGTGAGACCAATAGAAAGCAGTTTGTAAAATGATACATACTCCAAATAAAAGACCAAGCATTTCAAATTGAACTTGACAATTCTTATTATATGCCTTTTATAAAAACACATTAAAGGATAAAGGATGCAGAAAGATTAAAAGTTAAAAGAAAGAAAAGATAAACCATGCAAAGAACAGGTGTAGCTACACCAATACCAGACTGAGTAGACTTTAAGACAAAAAGCAATACTAGAGCTAACTTACGTAATGTAAAAACAAAACCTCAGTTCACCAGGAAGATACAAAAACTATATGCACCTAAGAACAAAGGCTCAAAATGCATATGGCCAAAATTGATAGAACTACAAGGAAAAGAAAAAACAGAAAATCCTACAACCACAATGGGAGATTTTTAACACATTTTCTAAATAACAGAAAGAACAAGCAGACCTCCCCCCAAAAAAAGATAAGGGTATAGAAGATTTGATGCAATTAATAAATATGACTTAGGGGCACCTGGGTGGCTCAGTCGACTGAGCATTTGACTTCAGCTCAGGTCATGATCTCACAGTTTGTGACTTCAAGCCCTACAAGGGGCTCGCTGCTGTCAGCCTGTCAGCACAGAGCCTGTTTTCAATCCTCTGTCCCCTCTCTCTGCCCCTCCCTGGCTTGTGCTCTCTCAAAAATAAATACGTATTTAAAAAATAAGTAAATAAATATGACTTAATGGGCAGGCATAGAACACTGTACACAAAAACAGGAAAATACACATTCTTTTGAGTCACGCACATAATATTTATGAGTACAGTGGAGAAAAATAAATAAGAGGTGTTAGATGTGCAAACAATAGGGTCAGGAAGTAGCACCCGAGCAGAGATCCCAAGGAGAGAAGGGGGTGTGACACAGATGCCTGTGGGAAGGGCTCAGGCCAGAGGCTGCATGTGTGTCCTGTTCAGGAAGCAGCAAGGGGCCCATGTGGACATAGCAGAGCTCCAGCGGGCAGGACCTGGGCTGTACGGTTCCCACAGGAGAGTGGCACCCACACCCTGGATGTGGCTGATGGGAATTTGGGCTTGCAGCTCCCTCCAGACTGAGGTCAGCACTGCCTCCATCAAAACAAGGCTTCTGCAGAATTCTACCCCGCACATCAGGTGTATTTCTGTCCCTGTCTGCTGTGCCCTCTGGGCCCCCATCAGCTCTGGAACTGCACCCCTTCCATAGTTCAGCTCCTGCCCCATGTCTCATCTGGCCAGCATTTCAGGGAAGCCACTGAACCTCGTGTTCACAGAACATGCACTGGGGCTCTGCAGCACACCAGTCTTCCCCAGGTACTTTATCGGATCCTCACAAGCATGCAGGTAGGCATTATTATTATTCCCATTTGACAGAGAAAATGGTCTCTGAGTCTTTTGCTCTTTTGTAAACTTAGCCTCCTCACTGATGCTCACATTAGCCTCCATTGGAGTTGTCACCAGGTTCTCCTGGTGGCCCAGCTTCCAGGGGTCTCTGCTCCTCCTCCCACCCTGTACTTATTTCTGCTTACATCTTGGCTCCAAGAACAAGGTGAGACCCTCAGACAATACCACCTTCTCCCCCTAGTGGCTCTCTAGCCTTTCCCAGGGCAGACTCCAGCACCCAGCCCCCCCCCTCCTCTACAAGTCTCGTCCTCATCACGGTCATGCCAAGGGCAGCCCCAGCCTCTGGTTTAGGGAAGGCCCTCTCTCTCCCTCCTGCATCCAGCTCTTCAGGCCCAGAGTCCCCCTCCCAGGGGGTGTGTGGCCCACACTGCTCAGTTTCTCACCTGTCACTCAATGCCTCCTACTGACCTCTGTTCTTGCTACATGTGAATCTTATCTTTCTAATCATCCTGAAGCTCTCTGGTGGCTTCTGTTCCCATCTCCCAAGGAGAAGGAGAAGAATACTGTTCAGGTTTCTGAGGCTGGATGAGGTTCTAGCCCCAATATTGAACACCTTCATCTCAGCCCCTTAGCACTGGCCAGCATTTTATAGTGTATAATATGTTCACTGACCTTCCTCTATCTGTGCCTCACAAGAACTCTCTTCCCCAATGCTCAAGCCAGAAACCATAGTCATTATCAACTCTTATATCCCAGGAAATCCAATGAGCTCTCCAATGCGATCCCAAATCCAACTACTTCAGTTTGCCTCCACTGCTGCCATCTTGTCCAGACCACCGTCTTGTCCAGGCCACCTTCTCTCTCCCTGGACCATTGGTATTGCCTCCTAACTAGTCTTCCTGATTCTGTCTTCCCACCCACATTCAATTGTCCACACATCACCCAGAGGGAATTTTTTTTAATTTTTTAAATTCCATTATAGTTAACATACAGCGTTCTATTAGTTTCAGGTGTACAATAAAGTGATTCAACACCCTATGTATTACTCAGTGCTTATCATGATAAGTGTACTCTCAGAGTGATTCTTTTAATTTTTTAAAGTTAATTTATTTATTTTGAGAGAAAGAACAAATGGGGGAGGAGAAGAGAGAGAGGGAGAGAGAGCCCCGACACAGGGCTCAATCCCATGAACCATGAGATCATGACCCAAGCCGAAATCAAGAGTCAGACGCTTAACTGACTAAGCCACACAGGCATCCCCGAGTGATTCTTTCAAAACATAAATCTGACTGTGTCATTTACTACTCAAAATCTTTCAGTGGTTCTCTATCTTACTCAAAAGAATCTAAACTCTTTCCCCTGACTACAAGATTTGAACCTGGCTACTTCTCCACGTTTATCTACCATCCCCGTCTTTCTCACTATGCCTCAGCCTCCCTAGTTTCTTTACGATACTTCTCACGTGCTGAGGATGCATCCTCCACTTGAACACTGTCGTTGACTCCAGGCATCTACAGATGAAGGCTCAGTGCTCAGTCCAAAGGCATTTCAGCAGGAAGGCCTCACCTGACCCCTAGGTCTGAACTCATGTCCTGGCAGGGTCTCGGCAAGAAACAGATGGCACGCTGAAAGGGGGCCAATGGGAGACTGCTTAACGAAGGGTCAGCTTACCCAAGTGGGCTTCTGCTCAGTCACGGTGAAGTGCCGCAGGGCAGACAGAGGGAGGAAACGGGTACTTTCTGCCTGAAGCCGCAAGAGAGGAGGGTGTGGTGGTCAGAATGCAGAGGGTGAGCTGTGGTGTTGGAGGGGCAGGGCCTGGGAGCCTCGGCCCTGGTGGAAGAATGCAGCTACCACCCACCTCCGCCCCCAGGTGTGAGCCAGAGTAAATACCCGCCCTCCCATCTCCTGTACCTGGAGCCAGAGGGCAAGGGAGCTCGCTGACGCGGTCCTCATACGCCACCTTCCAGCGCACAGAGCAGGGCCAGGAGGCCAGGGGTGGACCTGGAGGGACAAAACAGCATACCCAGCCCTGAACCCATTACTCGGAAACCCCTGCCCTGCTTCGTATTTCTTAAGAGCATTCATCACTACCCAACAACTTCATGTGCATTAAATCCCCTTGTTCTAGTTTGCTCTCTCCACCCCACTAGATGGTGGGGATGGAGAACCTCGTGTTTTCCATTCCTATCTCCCAGGGATCTAGGACGATGGTAGCCTGTGGCAGGAGCTTAAATATTTGGTGAATAAGTGAGTGAATGAGGCTGCTGTTATTATCCCTTGTTTTAAAAAAAATTTTTTTTAATGTTTATTTATTTTTGAGAGAGAGTGTGTGAGCAGCGAGTGGGGGAGGGGTAGAGGGAGAGGGAGACAGAGTCTGAAGCAGCTCCAGGCTCTGAGCTGTCAGCACAGAGCCCAACACGGGGCTCAAACTCACGAACTGTGAGATCATGACCTGAACCGAAGTCAGACTCTTAACCAACTGAGCCACCCATGTGCCCCTATTATCCCATTTTAAAATTGGAAAGACCAAGACTTAATGTCCCTCAGGGTCCCTGGGGGAAGCAGCAGGGGCCACAGCAGGTCTTCTGAGCGGCAGAGTGTGTTCCTTTCCCCACGCTCCAGAGCAACGAGATACAACAGCCAGAGACGGTTATGTGCTGCTTTGGATACCACTCTGGGCACTCCAGAGCACCCTTCCTGGCCCTTCCACACCCGTGGACTTTGCCCGACACCTTTAGTACCGCATGCGTTATGCAGAACATGGTTTAAAATCCTGCTCCACCTTAATAAAATCAGCAGAAAAGTTCAAGTATTTTTTCAAGTGCTGCATGTTTGCCACTAATAATGCTTTCATCCTGACAGTCCTTGCTTAGAGAAGATACTCCCCCCTTCCTCCGGCCCTGCTCTTGCTTTCGGAGCCATTAGGAGCTTGCAGAGCCCAGTGAGGTCAGCACACCCTCAGACAAGGCGGTGCTCATGGCCCAAGGCCAAGAGCCCACGTGCCCAGCAGCCTCTCTCTACTGCGTTCTGATCTGAAGAGGCATCACGCCAGGGAGGAGTTTCCAGGCTCCATCTGACAGTGTGCACCCGGTGCCCGGACACTGCGGAGCATCTGACCAGTGCACTGGGCAGGAAGGAGAGTTGCTGTTACTGCACTTTGCATGGGCCACACACACACACACACACACACACACACACACCCGACTCCCTGGAGAAAACCCATTATTCCAGTCTAGGTGGCTTCACACCACAGGCACCGGCATGGTCCGCATTTGCAGCCAGACGATTATGCACCTGGCTGATGTGGGGTCACTGCGTAGACATGGCTGGCACTGAAGGTTTCGATGAAAAGGAAGTGGCTGCATCAGTTTGGTTCAACTGCACCGGCCTTCGGCAGAGAAATGTCACTGGCCCCCCATTGGGCATAAGCCTTTCTGTCCCCTGTCAGCAAACATTCTCGCCCCTGCTCTGGGGCCTACAAGACCCACTTCTCTTCTCATTTGGGAACGAGGTTCACTATGGCCTCTGGTCTTCCAGGCCTTGATTCCTCCTGGTGAGGGATCCCGAGGCTGGTCCCCTCAGACTCGAGAATGACGGCACTGGGGCTGTGGGTCCTGGTAGGGAATGTGGACCCCTCTGGCCCATCTGCCTGCCGGCAGGTCTCCCCAGGAACACTGTGTCCCCAAGCTTACCCCCTCCGGCCCTGCAGTCTTCCCCACCAACACTGTGCCCCGGGCAGCCCCAGGGAGCAGCCTGCTTCCTTTTCTCCCAGCTTCTATTCCTCCACCCAGCCCCACAAAGAGTCCACACCCAGCCTGGCTTCACTTTATTCTGGGGGGTAGGGGGTAGCCTCATAGCTCTCATTTGACCTCACCTACCCTTTCTTAAACTGGGAGGAGGAGGGAAAGAGGGGAAGAGGAGAAGAGCGTGGCAGGCCAGAGCGAGGCATTTGCTGGGTATCTAAATGTCGCCCTGGCCACCCTCCCCGAGCTGCTGAATAAAGAAAATCGAGGTGCCTTCAGGCTTTTTTAAATCAAGATTTTATTAAAAAGAAACATAGTTCCAATCCCCAAGCAAACAATTCGCTACGACATTTTCTAGAATAATGAGAATAATACGAGCTCTCATCTTGGAGGGACGCAGGCTGTGAGAGGCCCAGGCTGAGGGTTTGGCATCCATCGATTTTGCCACCCCATGAACTGTAAGTCTGACACTGTCCCACGGAAAACGGAAAACAGGTTGGGAGAAGCCGGGTGACCTGTCCAAGGACACAGAGTGGGGGGCGGGGGGGGCAGGAGTGGTTCTGTGGTTTGCACCAAGTCTGGGGGTCTCCGGCTCCATTCCCGGGCTCACTCATGATGGATCCCCACCCAGACCACGGCAGGCGGAGGACGGGAGGGCCACCTTGGGCATCAGCTAATGCAGATGCGGTTCTACCTTCTGGATCTAAGGGGGAGCCGTGGGGGGATCCCTACGTTTAGTCTCTGTTTTCCATGTCTCTCCGGATTAGAGCTGTGACACATCACGGTGTGTGTGCCCAGCCCAGTTTGAATTGTAAGCTGGTGAAATAGAAATATCTTTGTGAAAATATGGACACACTTTTATTTACCAAAGGTAAACGAAACCTTTTACCGGTTTGAAGGTTTCCATTTTTCTGCCTCTCTCTCTTCCTCTCAGCTTGCTTTGATTGCCCATAACATTAACCTTCAGAAAGAAGCGAGGGTAAACAACCTGGCAACTCCAAGTATCTGATTTCCTGGCCGCATCCCCCTCTGGCAAGGCGGCGGCAAGTGCCACAGACCCTTGGGGGAATCACTCATCGCGGAGGCCCGGGTGGGCCCGCTGCCCACCCCACACTCGTCCCCCGTCCTCTAGGGGAAGGGAGTCCCTTGCTGGCTTTTGGTCCTTATGAAGCTCGCATACATAGCAATTTACTGGGCTTTCTCTCCTTTGGTTGCCTGGGCAAGGCTCAGCCAGAGCTCTCCACTCCCGGCTTTGCGATGCGAAGGAAAATGCCTTCCATGCTGTAGGAGCGGTCGGTATTCTTCTCAGGGACGTCGTGTTAATAGGGGAAGGCTGTTTTTTGGAAAACATCGCCTTTGAGGATTGTGACTCTTTTTCAGGTTATATAAAAGGGCATTAGGCAAACACTTGGAAAATCAGCAGCCTCCTTTCTTGGGAGCACAAACAGTGGTGGCCAGGCTCCGGCGCCGTCCAGCGGCCCTGCGGAATACGAAGTGGCTGCGGTTACGTCGCTAATCAGCCCTCGGTCTGGATAATATCAGCAGTACTAAAGCCTACAGCTTTCTCTGTGATATATTGCTTCTTCAGAGAGTATTAAAGATGTTTTGAATCTGTTTTTTAGGAATCTTGAAACCAGGGGAACATTTTTGATGATGTGGGTAATGCATAAAGCGGCAGCTTGTGAAGACTGGGCCAGGAGAGAGACTGGAGGCTGTAGGAAGCAGAGAAGACATGGCCCGTGATAGTCTGAACAGTAAAGAAGCAAGCTAGGCAGATGCTGAGACGTGGGAGCAGATGTGGCTGGGAAGCGGCTTATTCATTTTATTCACTTGGAGAGTGGGGGCGGAGGGAGAGGCAGACCCTTCCTCTTCCTCTCCTGGGAGTGGGCAGTATTTACTGGCAAGGCAGAGCCAGTGGAAAAGTTCTGTAAGCATGGAAGGAATTCTCAAGCTCTGCTTAGTATTCTTACTGTTTTGGTTGTGTGTGTGTATGTGTGTGTGTGTGTGTGTGTGTGTGTGTGTGCTTCCTGCCTGGACGTTCCCTACCCAGAGCACAGATTCATATAACAATTTCAATAAGCAGTGATACAATTGTGGAAGTTTTAGGAGATGGTGTAATGGTTAATTTTATGCATCAACGGGACTGGGTCAAGGGAGGTCAGTATATTTGGCCAGATATTATTCCGGATGTGTCTATGAGGGTGTTTCGGGCCAAGATGAACATTTGAATCAGGGGAATGAGTAAAGCAGATTGCTCTCCCTAATGTGGGTGGGCCTTATATAATCAGTTGAAGGTCTAAATAGAACAGAAAGGCTAACCCTCGCACGGGTAAAAAGGAACTCCTCCTCCTGCCTGACAGCTTGAGCTGGAACACTGGGGGTTTTTCCTGCCTTCAGACTCGAACTAAAACATTGGCTCTTTTTGGGCGTCAAGCCTGCCAGCTTTTGGGCTAGATCTTACACCATTGGTTCTCTTGGGTCCCCGGCTTGCCAATTGCAGATCTTGGGACTTCTCAGCTTCCATAATCACATGAGCCAATTCCTTATAATAAATCTCTTCATATATATATGTGTGTATATATGTATATATATATACATACATATACACACATATATATATCTCCCATTGGTTCCGTTTCTCTAGAGAACCCTTAAAATACAGAAGGCATTAATAAGTCAGGGACCGAAGTATTACAGTCTTTCCTGAATCCATAACCTGACTAAATTAGCTACATTTTCAAGAGGGTTGCTGAGTCCCCAAATTGTTCGAAATATGGCCACTGGCTCTAGAAAGCTCTCTGGTCATACCTCTCTGCTACGAAAATCATAGGCCATGCATGAGTGGACATGAGGAGAGGGTGACATGAGGGAGAGGGAGATGGGCCTAGTGCCAGCCTCTCCCACCCCCCTCTCTCACCCGGCACCTCCAGGCTCCTCCCACTCAGAATGGCCTCTGGAGGAGCAAAGGACTCAGGCCCATCCCCTCTCCCAGCCTGGTCTGGGTCTAGGCCCACGGGCCTGCTGAGCTCCTGAAAACAAAACCTGACATCACCTGATGTGCTGCATATGCCCTCTCACCGTGATTGAGACCCAGGTCCCTGGAGAAGTCTCTCCCACACCCTCAGAAATGCTCTCCAGCCGCCTTAGACAACTGCCCTCTGGGAGATGGACGTCAGCCACAGAGAGGTCCCAACTCCTTACCTGCACAGCCTCTGTTTCCGCCCAGGCAGTGGGGCCCTGGGGCTGGTGGGAAGGGCAGATAGGGGCCCCAGGCCACAGACGCGAGCCTGAACTGAGAGGAGCTGAGATTCCTGCCTGAGTGATTGGGGAGCACCTGGCAGCCATACGCAATGGCCAGCTACATTTGGGTGTTCTTTATGGGGTCCGTGCAGGGTGAGGACTCCTGTCGGTACAGATTATACGCCCACCTAGGCACTATAACCAAGAAAATAATCTTAGGCTTTGAAGCTCAGCGGTTAACCACACAGGTTTTCTGATCAAGTCCAGCTTCATAGCCCAAATTCACTTTGTTAGCTAGGCAGCTTTGAGTGAGTTAAGTAACCTCTCTGAAGCTCACCTTGTGAACCTGGTTATGAGGAGTAGATTAGATTGGATAATGAAAAGCTTAGCTCAGTACTTAATAGAGTTAATGATCAATAAAATTTTGTGATTGTTTTCTTATTTAGATCATCAGCACTTTTCACCAGATATATCAATACCCACAAGCTGACACGACTTTAGAACCTTGACAATAACATTACCCTGTCCATGAAAGTAATGCAAAAATGAGTCAGAGTGACCCACCACAGCATTTCAACGAGGAAGAACCCAAAAGAAACCATATGAAGTGACCATTTCTTGTGTACTCTCACTCATTCATTCAACAAACACTTATTATATCAACTATGTCCGAACTCAGGCTCTCAAGGAACGCAAAGCCTGGAGGAAGAAGCAGGCAATACTGTGAGGAGTCCCAAGATCAAGTTCAGCCCTGAGTCCTATCACTACAGCTCAGAGGAGGAGGATACAGCCCAGACTTGAGCATAGGGAGTAGTCAGGGAAGGCCTCCTGGAGATGGTAAACCTGTGCTGAAGTTTAAGTTCCAGTTCGGCAAGCAAAGACGTGGTGGTATAACATGTCAGTGAGGACTGGAGATACAAAGGCAGAGAGACAAGGAAAGAATGGGTGGGGTGGATAAGGAAGGTTCAAGGGCATGTGGGGAGTGTGGTGTGTCATGAAGTTAGAAACCAGACTAGGGCCTGGTCCTAAGAGGAGTCACAGGCCACATGGCAGGTCTCAAGCTTTGCCCTAAGAAAGTGTAGAGCCCCTGAGGAGCTTGAAATGGGAGTGTCATGGCCACATAAGCTTTTTAAAACAAAAAGACAAGAAAAAACTTGGGGGCCTACTAGGCTGCCTGCTTTGGAAAGTCACAACCTGGGATGTAGTAGTGATTCCTCCCCTATAAAAACATCACCCATTTCACCAGGGGTCCGTTTCACCAGGACCTGGGATGCTTCAAGTCATGGCGTGCCCAAACTTTTCATGGAGACACAGTACCTATGCCCCATATAAGTGGTAGATCTCCCTTGCAGGGCGTCTGCTAGTCCTTCTGCAATAAAGATGCAATTTTGATAAGTGAGAGGTATTAGTCAGAGTGATCTCCAAAGAGACAGACCCAATAAGATGCATAGAGAGAATATTTATTTTCTATAACTAACTCCTGTGATTATGGAAGCTGGCAAGGGTGCGCCATCAGGCTGGAGATCCGGGGAAAAGTCCGTGTTAGATTTCAAGTTCAAAGTCTGTCTGCTGGCAAAATTCCCTCTTGCTCAGAAGAGGTCAATCTTTCTTTCTCTTTAGGCCTTCAACTGATTGGATGAGGCCCACACACATTAGAAAGGGCAATCTGCTGGCCAACAGACACATGAAACGATGCTCAGCATCCCTCCTCATCAGGGAAATACAAATCAAAACCACACTGAGATACCACCTCACGCCAGTCAGAGTGGCTAAAATGAGCAAATCAGAGAACTCTAGATGCTGGCGAGGATGTGGAGAAACGGGCACCCTCCTACACTGTTGGTGGGAATGTACAGTCCCTGGTACAGCCCCTCTGGTACAGCCCCTCTGGTACAGCCCCTCTGGAAAACAGTGTGGAGGTTCCTCAGGAAACTAACAATAGAACTCCCCTACGACCCAGCAATAGCACTGCTAGGAATTTACCCAAGGGATACAGAAATGCTGAGGCATAGGAGCACATGGACCCCAATGTTCATAGCAGCACTCTCCACAATAGCTAAAACATGGAAAGAGACTAAGTGTCCATCAACAGACGAATGGATCAAGAAGATGTAGTTTATCTATACCATGGAATACTACATGGCAATGAGAAACAATGAAATCTGGCCATGTGTAGCAACATGGATGGACCTTGAGGGTATTATGCTGAGCGAAATAAGTCAGGCAGAGAAGGACAAATATCATATGTTTGCACGTCTAGGAGGATTAGGAGGAACTTGACGGAGGAACAAGGGGGAGAAGAAGGGCGGAAATGGTGGGGGAAAGGGAGAGAGGCAAACCATGAGAGACTCTTGAATGCTGACAAAAACTGAGGACTGATGGATGTGGGGGGGAGGGGGGATGGGCATGGAGGAGGGCACTTGTGGGGATGAGCACTGAGTGTTATGTGGAAACTAATTTGACAATAAACTATTTGTAAAAAAAAAAAAAAAAAAAAGAAAGGGCAATCTGCTTTTTCAAAGTCCACTGATTTAAATGTTAACCTCAGGGGTGCCTGGTTAAGTTAAGGTAAGCAGTCAGTTAAGCATCCAACTCTTGATTTTGGCTCAGATCATGATCTTGTGATTGGTGAGACTGAGCCTTGTGTCAGGCTCTGCACTTACAGCACGGAGCCTATTTGAGATTCTCTCCCTCCCTCTCTCTCTCTCTCTGCCCCCCCCAAATAAATAAACTTAAAATAAATAAATTGTTTACCTCAGTACACCTGAAGCTAATATTACACTGCATGTTAACTAACTGGAATTTAATTTAAAACTTTAAAAATAAATAAAGTTAATCTCACCCCATATGCCCTCACTAAAACATCCAGAGTAATGTATGACCGCGTACCTGGGCACCATGGCCTGGCCAAGCAGACCAGGGAAGTTCACCATCACAGGCCCTGCTCCAGGTGGGCATGTTCCTTTGTCAGGGCACACGGCTCATGCAAGCAGAGAGGGACACTGCACAACCACATATATGCGGTGGCGTGGCCACGCCTGCTGTGTCCGTGGCCCTCTGCCCGCTGCCCGCCTGCCTGCTCCCTGTCCCTGAACCACACCTGCTCCTTGCTGCCGGGAGACCGAGCGGCCGGACCGTGCATACGTCCAGCGGCTGCAGCTCTCAGCTGAGGTGGGGTGGCCTCTCGAATGCAGACGGCACATTCCAGCCAGAGCCCCTGTTCCTTGGTCCCCAGACTCAGTGACTGCTCCTCTGCTAGAAGGGAAAGGAAAATGTGAATGAAACGTTTTAAAGTAATGGGTTGTGATGGTCTCTGCAGCAGGGGGCCCTGAGCCTAATGTGTCACACTGGGAGGCATCTCCGGGCTGAGCTGAGAACCAGGGCTCACTTCTCCTGCAGTGGGAAGTGCCAGGTTCCAGCCTGGACTGGCGGAGTATTTTGAGGGTGGTGGGTGCTTCCAGAGCACCCCTTCCAGAGGAGTCTGAGGCCTCAGAGCGACTGGGGATGGGAAGAAGTGGGGTAAGGGAGTGGGTCCACTTGTGCAGGCCTTGGCTCTGCACTCTTCCAGCATCTCAGTCACAGGAGCTCTGACACTGATTTTAGAAAGCCAGGTCCCAGTGGCAGGGAGGTGGGCATGGCCTGTGATGACAGAAGAGATTAGGGTGTAAAAATATGAACTGACTGCCGAGATGCAGAACACACTGGGGAAACTGCCTCCCCTTTGGCAAAAAATCAATGCCTGGTGTCAGGACTCCCTATTGACAGCTTGATTAGAAAAGACTCAAAACACACTTTGCCCTGGAATCATACCAGGAAGAGAGAGAGAGAGACTTTTCTGAAGCCAAGGTAAAGCCAACAACTGCATAGAATCCAGCCTGCCCTGCCCTACCTCTCAGAGCATCATGGAGAAGCTTCCCTCTTAAGGCTTAATTCATACCTCGAACCTTTACTGAGCACCTACTATGTCCTGGCCCCTTTCTTGGAGGCAAAGCACAGTCTTCGACTTCAAGGAATTCACGGTGCAGTGAGCAAATAGGAACACGTGGGACTCCATCCTCGCAGGTGTGTTAGGAAACCAGAGGCCATACCTGTGGCCCAGCAAGGACAGGGAGCTGTTCAGGGTTCAGGAAAGGCTTCTCAGGAGATGATGCCTGAGCCGAGTCTTCAAGGATAAGACGGAATGAGCCTTGGTGAAGGGGAGCCCTGTGGATACACTGGGGCCACGGCGTGGAGACGTGAAGCTACAGACATGTGCGAGGCAATCCTGGTGACAATGAAGGGCCAGGCTCAGAGTGACAGGAGATGGGGCCCAGGAGGCCAGCGAGGCTTTGGGAACCACAGCAGGGAGTTTGGACATGACCCCTTAGACTATGGGGCTGGAGGGCTTGGGAGGAAAGAATGACGTGGTCATACTTAACATTTTAGGGGGAAACGGGGCTGCAACACAAAGAACAGATTGGGGTGCACCCCATGGGTGACACAGAGGCTGGGTGGAAGGCAGATTAAGGAGCAGGTGGTCAAGGCTGCCGGAGAGCTTCCGAGGAGGGGCTGCAGCCCAGTCCTGCTCCTGCCCGGGGAACAACGGGAGATGGGACCCGGTCTGAAACAGCACGCAGCAGAGGGGGTGGATCTGGGGAGGCAGACAGGCTGCACTGGGGTGCGGGTGAAACAGCCCAGTCGAGGTGCCCGCGAGGCATTTGGACATGCGGGGTGGTGGGGTCTGGAAGGTAAAGGTGATGAAGATTTGACAGTTGGGCAATAACGAAGTGCAGAAGGGCAAGCAGGATCCCATCAGCCGTAAGAGAGGAGGGCGTGAGAACGCCACAGCTTGCTGAGAAACACCAGCACTTCGAGAGAAGGCCAAGCCCGCAGAGATGCGTGTGTCAGCAGAGGCCGTTGTGTGCCGTATGTGATGAGACACCCGTGTGGGCAAGCCTGCTTGGGAAGCCAGGTCCCCGTTATGGGACCGGCGCTCAGAGAGCAAGCAGGATGTCCTCAGCCGTGCACAGCCCGGCAGCTCAAGACACACCTTTAAGGGACAGCCAAAACCCCCTGCTATTTTCCAACTGCCCGTTTTTCAAATGAGGAGAGAAGGGTCTAGTCTGGGTCGCCCAGAGAGCTGAAGAAGAAACAGCCACGGTTGCCTGGAGCAAATGGGAGGAGAGGAGCGTGCTGGCCCCTGGTACAAACGGGACAGGCTCCTCCAGCCCAGGGAATGGACAGACTGAGAATCTGAAGATGCTGAGCCCCCCAAGAGAACAAGAGGGATGTCAATAGGTTTTAAAATAGAAGCGGCGGCTAA
The DNA here is from genome assembly GCF_003009895.1 of Hyaena hyaena. Classification (NCBI taxonomy): domain Eukaryota; kingdom Metazoa; phylum Chordata; class Mammalia; order Carnivora; family Hyaenidae; genus Hyaena; species Hyaena hyaena. Next base: position 3,024,723 of record NW_024080770.1, on the reverse strand, counting down.
AATAGCGTGTGGCAGAGAGCCTCCCCTCTTTATTTTGAGATGCTTAGCAGATACGCTGCCTGATGCGCATTTGTGAGGAACAGGCCCCGGGAGGGGGCGGGAGGGGAGAAAATATACCCTCCTCCCCTTCATCCCAGGGCTTCCACAGCCTGCTGCCACCGCACAACGAAGTCTCTCTATGATGCAGCCCACCTTATCCAGGGCCCTGGAATAGGGACGGCCACGGCATATCCCACGAGGCTAGAGGCTCAGCAGAGTCCGGGGGAGGGAGAGGGGACCAGATGGAAGCGAAGGGGAGATATGGCGAATACAATGCACGCCAACTGGTGTCTCCTTGTACCCTTGCGTGTGAACACGTGGGAGGGTGCGTGTTTTCTCTAGCTCAGGCTGTCGTAACTAAGTACCGTGACCTGGGTGGCTTACGAACAACGGAAATTTATCTCCCGCAATCCTGGGGGCTGGAAGGCTGAGGTCAGGCTCTTGTGAGAGCCCATTTCAGGTGGCAGGCTGCCAGCTTACCCTTGTTCCCTCACCCAGGGAGCAGAGAGGGAACGAGAGCTCTTTCCTGCCTTCTTATAGGGACACGGATCCCTTTCACCAGGGCTCCACCTTTGAGACCTAATCACCTCCCATCACTTGGGGGTTAGGATTCCAACATGAATTCTGGGGGCACAATCAGGCCAGAGCAGTACATGAGGACATGTGTGATCACCGGTGCACTGGGGAATGTTTATCCTACGTGAGAGCTTGTGTGTGTAAATGTGTCTGAGAGCAGGACCCGTGGGAAAGAGTGCCGGGAGTCGTCTAGGCACTTCTGATACACGTGCTTCCTTCCACCTCTCACACGAGGCATGGGAAGGAGGGGACTGTAATTCTCATCCCACGTATGGGGAAACTGAGGCTGAGAGGCATGCAATCCTTGCCTGGGGCACTCCAGTAATGACTCAAACCCTTCATTCTCAATACCCTGCTGCTCTAACCCCCAAAGGCATCATGTCCTCCATGTCCAGAAAGGCACATTACCCGACCTTCTACCCCCAACACCCTTCCCCTGCCTCAAGATTCAGCCTCTCCTCCAGGCAGCTTTCCTGGCCCTAGGAGCTGGGTAGGTGCCCCCCTCTGTCACAGCACTCGATGTCCCCAAGTTGTACCTGTTTCCTTGCCCGCCTCCACCAGCCTGAGCTGCTACAGGGCAGAGCTCTTGTGCTGCTCAACACACACAGGATGGACAAATGCCAGGACATGGAGCTCAGGCTCCCGGACCCGGCAGTCTGCTGCTCCCAGACCCATGGGCACCCCGCCCTCAACAGCAGGGCCTCTCCAGGCAGCCCTGACTCTGGTGCGCGGCTTCCCCTGCCTGGAACGGCCCGTTCATCAGCAGGGCACAGCTTCAGGCTGGCCTCCTCGTCCCTCCACTCGGCAGCCCTTTACGGGTGCCGAGCGCCAGGCGAGAAGCTGGCTGTCTGCATGGGTAAGAAAAAGACCGCTTCTGCACACGGCACTCATGGGTGCTAGGCCGGCTTCTAAGTCCCTTGCACGTATTAATTCATAACCCGTATGTGTAGGTTCTAGAACCATCTCCATTTTAGGAGAAAGGAACAGATGGCACAGAGAGGTCCGTTAGCTTGGCCACTTGTAAGTGACGGGATTTGCATTTGAACCAGGCCGCCTGGCTCGCACCAGCCACAGTGAGAGACCGCATCCTGCCCTCCCTCCTCTGGCAGGTGAGGCGCTGCTAGGGCTGTGAGGGGGGCAGCCGGGGCCGGTCACAGCAGGGGAGGAAGCGTCCCACCCAAATCTCGGCCCTTAGACAGGACGTCAGAGGTAGTGAGGTAGTCTGGAATGTGCTGGAGCGTCCATCCTTCCCTCCCTGGAGAACTGGCTGTTGCCAGGTTGAGCCGGCCTGCCCCACGGTGCTCGGAAGCCTTCGTGACCCCTTTGGGGCTGGCCCATCCCCTGTGATAGTGACGGGCCCTGGGACCCGGCACCCAAGTTCACACGGTGTGGCTGGGGGTCGATGCGCTGCCTGGGGACAATATGTTTGCCTGCCCCTTGGGGAGGGAATGGCTCTGTTTTCTCCCTCCTGTAATTGTTACCATCTGTTTCCCTCCATCGTGTTTGTTGATGTTTTCTTGTTTTAAAACTGAAATGAGTCAGATTGGAAGCTGATTTAGGAAAAAGTGTCTGGGAGGGAAGCTCAAAGTGGCCATGGGGGACTCCGTGTTTCAGAGCTGTAGGAGAAAATGAAAGGTTCTGTGGGGCAAGCCGGGGGTGTCTGCAGTGTCTCCTGCCCTGTGGGGGCTGGCATCCCCCTGAGGCCCAAGCAGGCTGCAGCTGTGCAGAAGGCATATGTGTGGGCCTGGCGGGTCCATAGGCAAGTGTGTGTGTGCACGCTTGTGTGTCTGTGTGCACGTGGGTGTAAACCCGCGTGTTGTCCAGGGACAGGGCTGTAGGATGCACATACTGTGGGTGGTCGAAGTCTTGTGTTCACAAGGACACAGACGTGGGTGGGGAGAGCTGCAGCTGGCTGTGACTAAGGTCTAGGGCACTGCTCTCAACTTATGTCAACTTATGTATGTGACCTCACGTGGATCTACCAACTACCCTAGCCTGAGCAGTAGAAGGGATGATGTCAGAGTGGACCCTGGAGGAAGATGAGGGAGGAGATGGCCTTATCTGTGGGTATTTACAGAAGTGAAAAGCCCCTGGAGGTGACTCTTGTGGGCAGAAGCTGGGGCTGAGGGTGGGCGGCACGTGGCTGCCCAGAACATCCTTCTCTGGGGCACCTCTGACCCCAATACCATATCGCCCTGCCTGCCCCACCCCAACCCCAGAGCTAAGCTTAGGGTTTGTCTGTAGGGCCAGCAGACTCCACATCCCACAGAGGGACATAGGGTAAGAACTCTGGCCTCCTGAGCTGCCATTCTATCAGGAATTTTAAGTCAATGACTCATACCTCCTCCTTCCTCTTCCCATCCACCAGTCACCCTAGACACTTGGTTCCTAATTATTGTTATTTAAGCCAAAGGAGGGTGCCCTGTGAGTCTGCCCCTGACTATCTGGGTCTACAAGCCCAACACAGCTCTAAGACCTTGACCAACAATTCCGATGAGCTAATAGTAATAAAAGCTGCCATTTGCTGAATGCTGTGTGCCATTTGCTTTGTCCCAGCTTCTGTGCTAGGGTCCTGGAAAGAGGGGACATCCACTCCTCACCAAAATCAGTCTTTGGAAGCAGGATTATCACACCGGCGTTATAGGTGAAGAAGCAGGGGCTCTGGTGAACTGATTTGTGCAAGGTCGTAGGGCAAGCTAGAGGTGGGGCAGGCCTCAAACTCCCAGTCCTGACCATTCTGGAGAGGGGAGGCACTTCAGGAGACCTGTGTGCTGTCAGCCGGACGATGCAATGTGTGGCGTCCAGGCTGGCTGGGTTTCCCCTAGAAATGCTTGGATCCCGTTCCTCCCCTTGTACCTTGCATTCCAAGTTTCTCCTTCCTGGGCAGCCACCTGGCGTGTGCTCAGCGTAACTGCACAAGGCTCAGCGGGCAACTCACTCCACTTACTGTGATATTTAGGAGCAGGCAAAGGAAACTTCTCGTGTCTGCGTATTTAAGCGCTTTTATTAAGTGGAACAAGCTATTTCTGAACACAAGAGTGGCCAACAGCCTTAGAGGAAATTAAAATGAACCATGACAATGGAAAATTGCACAGGGGCACGGCGGATTCTCCGGAGATAAATACGACAAGCCTTTCAACAGCATTCAGGGAAGACTAGAGATCATGGAGATTATGTTGTGAGAGGAAAAAGCAAACCATCAGAAAATTAGAGCTCAGGCTGGTGGGCATATGCTGGTTAGGCCCCTGCGTGTCCCTCTATTAAATACGCCCCAGTTCTGGTGGACAAGGTGGAGCCCAAAAACAGTAGGCAGAGTCTCACTCGATCCAGCCAGCATTTTCTGAACACCCATTGTGTGCGTGCTGTGTAAGTGCCATCAACAGAACTGTATCCCCCCAGAATTCGTATGTGGAATCCCTAACCCCCATTGTGATGGTATTTGGAGGTAGGGACTTTGGGAGAAAATTAGGTTTAGATGAGATTGTGAGGGTGGGGCCCCCATGAAGGGATTAGTGCCTTTATAAGAAGAGAGACTAGAATTTTCTCTCTCTGTCTGCTGTGTGAGGACACAGCAAGAAGGCAGCCACCTGCAAACCAAGAAAAGTGCTCTCACTAGAGCCCAACCTTGCTGACACCTTGATCTTGGACTTCCAGCCTCCAAGAGAAATAAATTTTATTGTTCGATCAGCCAGTCTATAATATTTTGTTACAGCAGCCTGAGCTGACTCGATGGGGGCCAGAGGTGGACAGGCCAGACCTTGGGCTCAAAGAACTACCAGGTCTTGGGGGTCGTAAACTGACACATCTAAGGGTTCAATGGCTATTGGCTGTTATAATTATGTTTATGATTCCTCCATTAGCCTGGGTCCCCTCCTGCGGCCAGACTATTCATCACTGTGTCTCCAGCACAGGCTAGTTTCTCAGTAAGTATGGGGTGAATGAATGAATAAATGAGTGAAACAACGGAAGCCAATGAGCCCCAGCACAGAATGGAGGAAGCTATGGGAGCCAGGCAGTGCAGCAGAGCAGAGGAGGGCCTCACTCAGCGGTGAAGGGAAGGAAGCCTGGGACCAGGCAGGCTGGGCCCCTGCTGAGGAAACGGCATCAGCTTTCCTCAAGGAAGGCTTGTCTGGACCCCTCTCCCTGACCCAGGGATCCAGAGAAAGCAGCCGTCTCTCAGCCGTCTCCATGGTGAGCCAGGTCTAACCACCCCTGCATACACTGCAACGGGTGGCCCGCCACCCTGCTCCTCCTCCAGTGTCACTCCTGAGGACCAGAGATCTAACTTCCCCAGAGGCCTGCTTCCCTGTGTCTCTTTCCCTCTTGCACCCAGACCTCCAGTGATCTGGATACCATCCGTCTGCCCACCAAGCTTTCTGAAGAGACAGACTGGTGCTGAATGATGCCATGTCCTTTAAGAAAAAAGAATCTCTCAAACCACCTCAGTTCTGAAGTAAGGGAGCCGAGCTAGACTGTGGCCGGAAGGCCCTCCTGTCCCTCAAGACCCTGCCTGGCTGGGCGTTGTTCTCATGACAGAGAGCCTGTGGAGGCAGAAAGCAGAGAGACAGAGGGCCAGGGAGCAGGGAAGATGTTAACAGAGTCCCTCATTGCATGCTTCTGGAACATTCCACCGCAGAGCTGGTCAGTCCCATACCGCGTCAGAAGCCGGGCTCCAGTCCTGAGGCAAACGCTCGGGTGCTGACTTGCTTCGGTGAGTCTCGAAGTCCCGGCAGTAAAGCTATCTTAGCTCCTTCGGCTCTGCCACCCGCCGGGGGAGTTGCTTCACAGGGACATTTGTGCTGTGTTGTTTGTTGCATTGTCCTGCCTGACCTTGCGGTGACCCTGCCACAATCCCCTCTCTTGTTAAGGCTCTAATGAGGTCGCTAAAGACGTCTCTGTGTCAGGACCGCCTTGCCGAGCTCTCAGTTAACTTCATGCTCAGAGAGTTGGCTGTGTGAGTCACACGGCACAGGGCTTTAGAACTTAGAACTGTCCCCTCTCCCTGGCAGGCCTTTGTCTGTGGGAAAAGATAAGGAATGCTCCGCCGAGGCCCGAGACGCGAAGGATAGACCGCAGGAGTTTTAAAAGGAGTGTTAGGTGTTTGCTGAAGAAAGGACCCTGAGGAAGAGTTGCAGACAGCCAGCCGGTACTTATTTGGGGGTTCTTGCTGGCTCTGGGGTGAGTCCTGTGCCCAGGGAGGGCTTGGTGAATCCTAGAATGCCCTTTAGGGGGTCCTGGCAGGGCCTCGAGGGGCAGAGAGGCCAGGCCAGCCCCGCCAAGGTGTACGGCAGAGCCCACTGCGTCCCCTGGGGCAGTTGGGAATTGTCTCCTGAAGGCCTGGGGGCCTGGTTCAAAATTAGTATTGGATGCTCGGAGCCCAGGCCTCTGGGGGGCCAGGCCGCATCAGCACACGGCTCAGTCTGGGACCCACATGTATCCCCACGCCCACTGCCCGCGCAGCTGCCCTGCCCCGAGGACTTTTCCTCAGCAGATCCACTGAGGATTTCAAACCCGAGGATGACAAAGCCTCCCAGATGGCCGGTGTCTGGTGTGCATCTGAGTCTGGAGTTGATCCCGGGGAGGATGGGTGTGTCACCGGCTCTGAGGCTGGGAGGTTGAGGGGTGGTCCCCGAGTGTCGCTGCCTGCAGGGCCGGCATTTGGGAAAGGCCCCATCAAAGGCCAGAGCGAGGCTGCCCCTGCTATGCCTCCCTTCCCGCCCACTTCGGTGATAAGAATGAAGACAGGTCGCCTTGCTCCGGAGGGAGCTGCGTCGTCACCAATGCCAAGGTGAGCGGGAGCGCGCGGGGCGGCTGGGCCTCTGAGAAGGCCAAGCAGGTTACGGCGGTCGGAGGGACGATGAAAGGCCCATCCCAACTCTGCGAGCAGGTGCTCCTGGCTCTCCTCCTCGTCCCCGTCTGTCCGTCTGGGCCACTCGCTCTGTCACATCACAGGCGTCTGCTGAGGGCCCGGCCTGCCCTGCACCTTTCAGCAGAATGAAAGGGAAACTGATATCACAGGGAACTGAAGCACAGGAAAGGGCCTCTTTCTTTTCAAAGACTTTCATTTGTGATGGGCTTTTTTTTTTTTTCTAGGTGATCTTATTTCAAAGCCCCTTTGAAAATTTTGTGGGTTTTGTAATGGATAAAAAGTAACTGGAAATGGGACTAAGAAGTTTTCGGTTGAAAGTTGTTAGAGGAAAGTTGAAAGCTTTGAGTTGTAAGGTTCTGCCAGATTTATCATGTCTTTTGTCCACAAGGCCCATCCATGGGGTGGGGGTGGGGGGGTCGGAGGAAGGGGCTGGGGGCCTAGACAGGGCACGTGAGAGAGCACACAGCCCCAACATGAGCGCCAGCCACGGCGGCTTTACATCCGCAAGGGCAGCCGTCTGAGCTGCACTTTTAGCAGGAATGTCTCCAAGGTACAGGCTTTGATGTGCGGAAAGGAAAAAGCAAATGTACTCCCAGAATACGATAGGAAGCTGGGTTCTATCAGAAACGAGGGTCACCACGCAGATGCTTCCTATTGGAAAAATGATGATGACTGAAGCCAAGGCCCAAACACACCTGAGAGAGGGAGAGGGGGCCTGGCCTGAGCCCTGGGGCACGTCCACATCAGAGAACTGACCAGAGAAGAAGGGATCAGCATGGGAGAGTTTAGGTAGAAAACCAGGAAAAGCATTGTTACAGAAAGGGAAGGGAAGGGAGTTTCAAGAAGGAGGAAGGCAGAGAAAAGATGGCCACACCAAAGCGCGGGGATCGGTGGAGGTAAGCAGGAAAGCCGAGGCATCCGGAATCCCACAGAGGGGAGGACCATGAAAGAAGAAGGCAGATGGATGCTAGAATGGCAGGTGAAGCAGTCAGACATCGAGTTTTCCATCCCCGTTTTGGAGAGCCAAGGGCCAGAGGGAGGGAAGAGAGAGCTGGAGACAGAAGGGATGTGACGGTGGACCCTGCAGCAAACTTTGGAGAGGGGAGATGTCTGTACCACCCCTACTCTGACACTGAAAAACTGCCCCCCCCAGCGAGTGTCAAGATCATGCTGGCAGGGGTTGGGGGAACACGTTCGTGGCGGCTTAGGGTCTAGGGGGTCTGAGAGAGCGGGAGACATGAGGGAAGCCCAGTGTGCTGTCAGAGTCCGAGCAGGGGACTCAGCTGGGCTGGGACACTGTAGGGGAAGAAGAGGTCACGGCTCCTGCTCAGAGCTCGGGGGCGGGAGGGGCTAAGTATTACCCCCACAGGGCACTGCAGATGCAGCCTTGATATGGCTGAACCAGTTCGTGGGGCTGTCAGCCACAGCAGGAGTGGGCTGGGGCCTGGGAACGTTCCAGCCGTCCCAGATCACTTCAGAGGCTCTATGGATAGAAGAGACCTGGGCTACGTCCCCAGTCGGCCTACTCTAGCTATCGCGGAACTTCTCTGGCTCCTATTACTCTCATCTGTAAAATGAAGGTGAAAACACGGAACTCCTCACATAAGGACATCTCACCATGCCCGTGCCTGGCACGTAGGAGGCAGTCAATAACCGTGAGCCGTTAGGATGGAAGCAGTCCAGGCATCCCTAGCTCACCTGTGCCTGGCATGTGCTTATGGCTGGGCTGGTTGGGTCCCGGTGGTGACCTGTGAGAGAAGAGGCACAGGAAGTGGTCCGTGGTTGCAGGTGACCCTCAGGGCAGGGCACAAAGCCTGGAATCACGAGGCCAAGTTAGAGGCTGGCCACTGGCCTCCAATTCTACCCCCAGCACCCCAGCACATGGCTGTCCTCCCCAAGCTGTCCCCTGGGGTCACTCCCTCCTTACCAGGCTCTCTTACCCCTCCCCCATCACACCCTCTCCCCACCACCCAGGTTCCTGGCAGGAACACTCGCCCCCCCTCCCCAGAGACATCATCATATTCTGTAATATGATTGGAATCTGAATATATATTTAAAATGACAAGATTGAAATTAAAATTTAAATAAAGAATTACTTTTCTGTAAGTTGCTCCGAAAGCAGTAATTTAGCAGCAAATTGATAGAGAAAGGTAAGCACTGGTCCTTTAAACCATCATGCAGTTTCCGGCATTCGAGCCAGAAGTGTCTCAATTTAACACATCATTGGTTAGTATTATTAGAAATTTCAGCGGTCTCCGGAGCACATTATGGCAGTGCTCTGAAGGGGAGGCCGAGGGCGCTGGCCGGGGGCCGGGGGACCAGAGAGGGCAGCCCCATTCACGAGAGCGGGAGGGGCTCCGGAGAGCATCCCCTAGCCCCAAGTGGGGGGTTAACTGTGATTATTCTCATTTGTAGTTCAGTAGCAATCCTGACATGAAGGACTGAGAGATCCATAAATGTCATTTGCTCTTCCCAGAGGCCACAGATTTGTAGCTTTAGCATCTGACAAAATGTCCTTCTGACCCTTGGAAATCTAGGCTGGGACCAGGGGTCCATGAAGATGGTGTCACCAAGTAACCAGCTCCCATGAGGCACATGAGCAGGACCTCAGAATCTGTCCCATTCAGGACCTGCCTGGCAGTTTCAGCCTCTAGGTTCCCCCACGATCGGGCACACAGGCCTGCAAACTTGACCATCAAGACTGTCATCGCTGGCCAGAGTGAGGTCTGTGGAACTTGTACGTCGCCTGATAGGCATGTGAAACCACCACCTTTAGGGGCCCCGTGTCCCAGACCTACGGACTTCAAAGCTCTGGGGTGAGTCCTGCATTCCCAACACACACATGCACCCACGCTGGAGAACCCCTGTTAGACGCGGTCAGTGCTCTACCTGCGTGACCTTGGAAGCAGTGCTCTCACTGACAACCAGCCGGTCCTGGAAAGCCAACCATCTAGGTATAGACACATGAGCTACAATCTAAAAAGCCCAGACCCCCAAATGGCGCCTCCTCAAACCTGGATTTTCAGCATCAGAATCCCATTCTTCAAGTAAAACTTGTCTCACCTTTGTGGTGCAAGAGCCCCAGGAAGCTTCCCTCCATCAGTCCCCACAGGTGGACGAGATACCACGAAGAGCCCCAGTGCCCTGCGGGGGGAGAGATGCCTGAAAAGGAAGTGAAACACGCAGTCCTTGCATGGAGTGGCCTGCCCCGCCTTGCGCAGTCCTGAAGCTGTTGTGATTCCCCACGGCAGCTTGGTGATCAGAGGTGCATATTCACTTCTGCTGGGAGCCATGTGGGAACCGACTCTTGCCCTGAACACCCTCCAGAGTAAGAAGGGAAAGGAGCTGACAGCTTCCACGGCTGGTGCTATGCCTGGGACACCAAGGCCTCCATTATCTGAGTGCTCCCAAATCTGTGGGCCTCTGCCACCAACCCCTGCAGAGCGTGGAGCTGTGCTGGCTTCCTCACGCTGCCCAGCTTCCAGATGGAAACATCCCCCCAGGGTGTCTGAGCAGCAGGGCACACACCTGGAAATCTAGCTGCAAGGGAAGCTGTCAGAGCAAGTCTTCCAGCTCCCATCTCAAGATGGGCGATGTGGCAGAGGTGCCGGGTGGTCACAGAAGACGCCAAAGGTCCACAGCGGGGCTCAGGCCAGATCTGCAGTGCTTCGGCAGAAGGGGGTCCCCAAAACCCAGACCCGTGGTTGTCAGGGTGTCACACCAGAGCTTGCCTTTTCCAAATTAGGAAATTATGGAGGGTCATGAGACAAAACGAGGCTGTAGGTCAAGCTCAGAGCACAGTCGGCCCCAGGTTACCCACTCTGTTGTCCTCCCTGTGGCTTGTCAGTTTCACCCAAGGACCCCTCCCACCCCCACCCAGCCGGGGTGTGCCTGAAGAGGAGCTACTCCAGCTTTAGCTTTGGCATGTATGTAATCACAGTCCCCACTGTACTCTTGCTAGGAGCATCCTCTCTGGAACACAGATGATATATATGCGTATGTATGTCAACAGCAACACACAGATGACTTTTAGGTCTTTTGCTATTTTGCAATATACACAGTAGACTATGTATGCCCCACCCCCACCCCAGTGGCTTTAAACGATGTTTCATAGTATCTCACAAATGTGTGCACAGAAACTCTGAGAGGTCTTGGCTGGACCATCTGCTGTTTCCGTGGCATTGACTAGAGTCACGTGGTGGTACTTCTCTCTGATCCAGAGATCCGAGAGACCCAGGGAGAGGCTGCGAATCCCTGGAAACGCGTGGCCCCAAGCTGGCACAGTGTCATAGCATCTTGGGTGTGTTCCCTGAGGCCACTCTCCCAACCTATGTCACCCTCATGGGTCCCTGGTGCAGGCATACCCCATCCTGCGGTTGTAGACGCCTCGAGGGCAGGAGCTGAACTTGACCATTACTAGGACCCAGTGTCCAGTGGTGCTTCTGGGCCAGAGTGAACAGGGAAGTACTGTCTGACCACTTCAACTGAGGTGCGGGCTGGGGGCTCAGGGCTCCCTTGTGGGGAGGAGGAGCACTGCTGTGGGGGATGGGGCCAGCTGTGCCCAGCGACGCAATGTCAAGGCTCACAGGTTCCAGTTTGCGAAGGCAGGTTTATCAGCAGGAGATGGGCATGGGTGCCAGCTTTGTCACTGCCCCCAGAGGCCACTTGAACCCTGAAAGTGGACTCGGGAGCCTGGCTCTGTCAAATGTATCTAGGCTGGGAACATACTAGTTGCTATAAGGTCCTTGGTGGTGACTTCGTCCCGAATCCATCTCCCTTAGCGAATCTGCCTGGCTTTGGTGGCCCAGCGCCAGCGCCAGCCCCCTTCCTTCGGGGGCTCTCCCTGACTTCCATTGAGTCACCCTCTTCTGACCTCCTTGAGCAAAGAGTGGAAGGGACTGAGCCCTGGCTTCTCCAGGCAATCCCCTGGCCCCACAGAGGGAGGCCCCAGCCTCAGTACCCCATGTCTTGCACCCCACGCAGGCACGTGGGAGGGAGCCATGGACCAGGCACTAGGCTTCCAAGCAGCCTGTGGCAGCATTCAAGGCAATGACGTTAGGGGGCCCAACACACAAGGCCCCCCAGTCTGGAGCCTCATCTCCCCAGTGAGGGGAACTCATTGCCTCCCATTTCCTAAGTGCACGGAGCTCTTTCACATCTCTGTTCCATGACGTGGTCACTCTTCTGACGTGCACTCCATGCATTCCTGTAGCCCTTACAACAGTGACGGATGCTCCAATTATTGCCCAACACCATGACTCAGAGATACGGCCTCTTCATTCATTCCCTGGGCCCCCACGACAGCCCGAGCACTGTGCCGGGTTGTGCCTGTTCTCATGGAGCTGGCTCGCCAGTACAGGGTCAGTACACCTCACCCCAAAACGCAGTGTGCAGAGACTGTGACTGTCATGTGCACAGCATGTGGGTCCAAGAACAAGCAGGCATGTAAGGACCCCAGGCGAGCTCCATCCCCTCGTCTTTCAAACCTTCCTGACCACCTGGCATGCTGCTCACTTACATGGCACCTTTGTGCAAAGTAGAAAAAGGTACTCCCTCCGGGTGGACAAATTAGCAAACAGTAGCCCCTCTGGGCTGTCGCAGCCTCATGGGTGAACGGCCTGGTGAGCTCGTGGCGCTCCATTGGAGGAAGTGTCCCCCGACCCCCTCTACCAAGCGTCTGCACCGTGCACCACTTCCCCTAAACAGAGCAGGGCCCCCGGGGCAGCTCTGTGGGCCACATGTAACTGGCTGTCCCCAAGCTGGCGGAGCACACCCCAGGGGCCCTGTGAGGCTCGTCGCGGGCCGAGTTCCCAGCCCTCGGACCAGCGGGTGCCTCGGCCTGTGCTGCTGACTCACAGAGAGCTTCCCTCATAAAGGATAGGGGTCTTTAGTGTTCTTCAGTTGCTGAAAGAAGCAGAATGCTGTCAGCTGCCGTAAAAATGTGACCTTTGAAAATTTACAAGAGCTCGGGGTTTAAAAGCTGCTGTGTTAATGATGCATCCTATTAGCATCTCATTAGAGGGAAGCAGAGAGAAGCCTGCCCAGCCTGATGATGGGCAGATAGGGCCAGTTGGCAGCACCAGACAGGAGGAGGACTCTCCTCATCTGCCTCTCTCTGCCCAGTGTCATCGTAGCAGGGGAGCAGAGGCATGGCCAGGAATGCTGGCAAAAGGCCAGATGTCTGGGTGGCTCTGCTGATGTCCCGGGTGACGTGGTGGGAGGGGGCTCCCTCCGCCCCCCTGGTCTCTCCACCAGCCTGGGCTGTTCTCCTGGCCAGGAGGCAGGGGCGGGGGGCAAGGGGGGTGGGCGGCGGAGGGGGGCGAGGGGGCTGTGGCATGCTTGTGCTGGGAACCCCCTGGCAAGTAGAAGGGGAAGTTGGGCGGCCTGCTCAGGGTGGGAGAGACCTGGAGAGCCTTTAGTGGAGTCACAGACCTCTGGGGACTCTGGACCAAGGGAGAAAGTCTTAGCAGGAGCCAAGTTCAGAGCTGGAGCCGTGGACCCGTGCACGATGCCCCAGAAGCCTCCAGAATTTGAGGACTACATGTTTCCTTTGGGCCTGGAACCCCTTGCGGGAGGAGGGACTCTGGCCTGGCCAAGCTGACTCACATCCCCAACTACAACATTCCTCCCCGACCTGGGCGCCCGGGCGCCTGGCAAAGTGTACGACTATGTCCAGTTTTTCTTCTGGAGGAAGTGGAAAAAGGAATGCTCATTTCATTGTTTTAAGGAAATAAATGGAAATTTCTGAGCTGTGACTTGCTCATAGCTTCAGAAGTTGCTAGGACTGAGTAGAATAAGGGGCCTTATTTATATTTCTTGAAGGAAAAAGAGAGACCCTGTTTCCCTCCTCACAGCAGAACAGCTTTCTTGTACATAAGAATTTGCTTGTACTATTCATGAAAGACAGCCAAGCAGCAGGCCTGTTGTGGCCGCACCCAGTTATCTGACCCCACCCGGCCACTCGGGGTCCCCTCTGCACCCAGGGCGCCACTCTGCACCCGGCTTCCTTCTGGAGGCTAAGGGGACGGTTTGCACAGCTCAGTGCCAAGCTCCTCTAGCAGCAGCCACGCGAGGGAAGGGCTGAGTCTCAGTCATCATGTCCCCTGGGCCTGGGGCCGGGCCTGGCATGAAGCAGGGGCTCTGGGTCATCTGGTCCCCAGGGCCTGGGGCCGGGCCTGGCACCGAGCAGCAGCCCAGTACTTGTTTACTGAACACACCAACTAACCAGCAAATGCACAAGTGAACAACCCGGCAGGACTGTCTTGGAGCCAAGGGACTAAGCCCTTGAAAACATGTGCAGTTTTTCAAGTTCAGAACCCCACCCCCAATTTTAAGGGCAGAAACAGGAACTCCTGAAGTTTTTGAGCTCAGAATCTGGTTACCTAGTCTGGAGGAGGAGACCCCCACCCCCTCTGCTGGTGGCAGTGTCTGCTCTAAGGGCCCCGGACCAGAGCCTCCGAGTTTCCAGAGCCTTCCCTACCTGGTCAAAGCACCAGGTGGGGGACACGATGCTGATTCAGCAGGGAAGAAATGGCAAGGGTGGGGGGACCCTGGAAAACAAACCTGCCTCTGGCCCAAAAGGCCTCTGGAAAGGCGCCCTCCCCTCCCCCCGCTGGCTGGGGGCGGGGGGGGGGGGGGGGGGGGGGGGGG